>NW_006159731.1:1275223-1292441 GCF_000334495.1 Tupaia belangeri chinensis | reverse complement strand
CCTTCTCCTCCATTCTCCTCTCGGGATCTTGGGCATGCACGCACACACGCCGGGCGTGAGTTTTAAGCCACCAGGTCCAGGACGTGAACTGCGGTCAACTACATAGGAGTCCAGCAACATAGCCATTACGCTAACTGCTGGTCCCCTAAGTTGACAATCTTTGGGCATCCATCTCTATCCTTCTCCTGGATGGTACACTCCTTACAATAATAGGCATCAGAGACTCCAGGACCTCCACAGATGACAACACCCCTGGTAAGAGCCATAGTTGCGTTCATCACATGTGGGAACCAGGCTACAGGGACGCACGTAGGAGTCGCCCATCACAAACTTATCGTCACATTTTTCCCAGTCTTCCAAGGGCTACACCAGCTTGCTTGCGGCAAAAGATCAAGTCCGAATGATGTGTAGCCATAGTTCCCTACCAAGCCAGCCCTTCCTTTTTTATTTTTAAGAGGTTTTTGCCTTAGGGCATGCACTCACTGGTGAGATGGAGATAGTGAGAGAGAAAGTGAGAAATTACCCTCCAGGAAAGATGGTCAAGCTACAATCCCTTCTCCATTCTCCTCCTGGGATCTTGGGCATGAATGCACACATACCCAGCGTGAGTTTCAAGCCCCTGGGGTCCAGAATTTGAACTGCAGTCAGCCATGTGGCAGTCCAGTGACATAACCACTACACCATCTGCTGCCCCCTTCCCAGCATGTTTTTCTAGCCACTGGGTATAGGACTTGAACCACATAGTCAGGTATGTGAGATCCAGACACCTTAACTACCACAATATTGGCTGACCACTATATGCTGATATTTTTGTACGTGTTTTAGAATCAGTAGAAAACAAATACTAAAACATAAAATTGATTTTAAAAATTTTCTCAGAACATCTCAGTTATTTATCCTTCCTTTTGCATGTAGGTTTACAGACATGTACATAAATATACAAATAACCACAGGAACAAATGAGGTCATACAATTACAGTGTAAGAACTATGACACTCAACAGTTATTCATTCATTAGCAAAGTTGATATTTAGTAATGAAAGACAACTGCTTGGTGCTCCCTTTTCTCTCTGGTAGCTGGCCTGCTTCTGAAGAACCCTTGAACCTGAGCATCCTCCCAGGGCATGAAAGGTAGGTTAAGTAGTTTGGTTCCAGGCAGGGCTCTGTCCAGCCAGTTTCCTTGAGTTAGAGCTCTCCTCCTCCACATCAGAATGACTCTCTGTCCTTGAGCAAAAACACTTAACTTCTGTAAGCTGCCATTGCCTTATCTGAAAAACAGAGGCAATTCTACTAATGACTTCCAAAGGAGGGAGTACAGATTAAATTGGGCAGTCTCTGTAAGGAGGTTAGCACAGCCAGTGGTATCTAGGAGGTGAAGAAGTCATTATTCTTTCTTTCTAGAAAGGGCTGTCACATTTGATTTGACTAGAACTGCACCCAGACAACCAGCATTAAGTCTTCATATACATTCTGGGTACATTGTACTGAAAGATTTTAATGTAGGAATAAGAAAGAATTCAGTAGGCAGCAGGCAATTATACATTATATAGCATGTATATCATAACAAATTTAATAATATTCCACAGTCTGTTAGTATCCCGATGGGTGTTAACAAAGAGAATTTGAAAATGGGGGGAAATATTAACATTGAGATTTTTACACATTTTTGCCAGGCATTAGATATAATAATAAGAGCAATAGGAGGAAGAGGATGAAAAGAAAGCTAACATTTATGAGTGCCTTCCATACAGCAAGCAGCATGCTCAAGGCAGTCACAGAACTAAATCCACACTATAAATATGATAGAAAGTTTGTGAGAAACAGAATTACATATTACATACCTGAAAAGGTATGTAATATACCAGACCTCTCACAGAGATTCTGACGTCCTAAGTCTCAGTAGGCCCAGCCCAGCCTGTTTCAATGAGGCAGCATGGAGCAGTGCAGCTCTTGGAACAGGTGCACCCACTTCTTCTCAAGGAACTCCCAAGTGTTTTCCTCATCCTCTTACCTGCCCAGTGACTTCTTCTCCATTTGCCTGTACTTCAGTCTATTACCCTAGCTTTGCTCTGCCTTTCTTTCCTTCCTTCTCTCTCTCTCTCTCTGACTCTCTGGTCTATCACCAAATGACTTTCCTGAATGGTCCACCTTCCTCCCTGTCAGTTTGCAAGTTTCTGATATAGCTTTAGTAAAAGCATGTCTTATTTCTTTGTTTCAGAGAGCCTGGGAAGTCACTCTCTGTGGTTTCAACGATCAAAAGTTAAAAAAAAAAAAAAAAAAAAAAAAAAAAGGACAAGAAAAATGACCCTCAAAATCACCACACATTCATTTTTCCTAGGAATTTTATCACTGAATTTTAAGAGTAAAGAAAGAAATCTTGAAAGAACCCCCTCCTGCCCTCAAACTTTCCTGCCAGACATTTGTGCTGACTTTTAAAAAAAAAGCATTCTTTTGGAGAGACCGTCATTCTGTATCTTGTCGGTGGGTAGACCACGAGGAGCTGCGGGGTTTTTTTTTCTTTTCTAAAAGTTACATTACATATAGCCTGTGGAAAACTTAGAGCTCCCTGAATCACTTTGCTCAAGAGAGTTTAGTCCTGCAAAATCTCAAACTAACTGCTAAAAGGAGAAACCTCACTGATTTACTCACTGGTAAAATTACATTAAAATATAATCTCAAACTGATATATCTAAGTTTTGAGCTTAAAATAGTCTACCACTGTTGTTTCTATCAACTGTTTCCTTCTCTGTGTTCTATATTCACATATAGAATTCTAAAAATATTAAATTCTTTTGACTTGTCTAAGTCCTTGTCTTCCCATTTCAGTTATTTCCAACTCAAATAGCTCACAGAGGCATCAGTGAATGTAAAACTTTTACTACTTTCCACTGATAAATCTACTGAAAGGGGCTTTTATTTGAGATGAATTGACGGTTCTCTCTTCCCATCTCTGATAGTTTAACATCTATGTGGCCACCAAGAAAGCTGTAAATAGCTCAACCTTCAGCTCTCTCCCTGGTGGGAACCAGGAATAAGAACGATGATCTCATCTGAACGACCAAAAACTGATTCCACCAGCTACGGACCATTTTTGCAGCTTTGGATCCCAGAAGAATCCAAGACTTCAAGAAGAAAGTAAGAACTGAAACCAAGATATATCTATTCAGGCTCCTCTTGAAAGGGCTTTGGTTTAACTCATCTACACCTCACTATAAATTTACCTTTTGCTGTAGCAGAAACCTAAAAAGAAATGCCCAAGGACCAAATCTCCTCAAAGAGGCCCATCCTACCACAGTGGATGAGCCTTAGCCTGCTGTTTCTAGAAAGCAGTTCCTGAATTAAAAACAAATTGTTTGTCATAGGCCTGCTTCTTTTCTAAATTGACCTTAAAAAAATTCATGGAGGGTTAAGGCCGCTGGATCCCGCATCATCAACTGTGCAGTTGGAATCCAAGACTGGATGGCTTGAAAAACACACTATAGCATGTGTGTGCCCAAAATCCCAAGAAGAGAATGGAAAAGAAGGGATTGCAGCATGACCATCTGGGGAGGGGGGAGGAGCGGGAAGTGCTTTCTCACTTTTCCTCTTTTTCTCCATCCCTCAAGAGCACATGTGCCCTGTAGCAAAACTTGAAAGAAAGAAAGAAAGAAAGAAAGAAAGAAAGAAAGAAAGAAAGAAAGAAAGAAAGAAAGAAAGAAAGAAAGAAAGAAAGAAAGAAAGGAAGGTAGGAAGGAAGGAAGGAAGGAAGGAAGAAAGAAAGATTGATTGATTACGGGTCAAACGGTACTTCCAAAAGTTACTAAATTTAAAGAAAAAGTATTAGAAATTGGATGTAGGGGACCAGCAATTAGCGTGATGGCTATGCCCATGGACTCCCTTGTAGTCGACTGTGGTTCAATTCCCGGACCCACTAGCTTAAACTCATGCCAGGCGCATGTGCGTGTGTGCCCAAGGTCCCAAGAGGAGAATGAAGAAGGGATTGTGGCGTGGCCATCCCCCCTGGGGGAGTGATTTCTCACTTTGTCTCTCTGTCTCTGTCTTTCTGGCAAGCATACGCACACTATAGCAAAAACCTCTCAAAAAAAAAAAAAAGAAAGAAAAGAAAAAGAGAAAGAAATTGGATCTATCGCCACTTAGAGATAATTTATTGATTTGAAAAATAAAGTAAGAATTCACAAATACTAATTTAGAAAACACATAATGGTGCCAGTCAGTGGCATGTTGGTTAAGGTGGCTAGATCTCACGTAACTAACTGTGCCAGTTTAAGTTCCAGACCAAGCAGCTTGAAAAACATGTGCTGAGCATGTGAGTGTATGTGCCCTAAATCCCAAAAAAAGGGGAAAATGGAGGAGAAGGTATCACAGCCTTATTATCCTCCCTGGGGGTTGGGGAAGTGTGCCTTCTCATTTCCCCTCTCTCTCTCTGTCAATCTTAAGCAAGCACATGTACTCCCTGGCAATTTTTTTTTTAAAGAATATATACAATTTATTGGGCTAGTCCCGTAGTCTAATGGTTTAAAAGAGAGCTACATGCCCACATGGCTGACCATGAGAGTAGCTTGAAAAACAAGCCAGGCACATGACTGTGCATACCCACATTCCAAGGGTGAGGGAAATGGAGAGGGGATTGTGGTATGACCATGCCCCACTGGGGGATACTTGCACTCTCGCTCTGTCTCTCTCTCTCTCTCTCTCTCTGCTGAGTGCATACCCTCTGGCAATTAAAAAAATAAAATATATAGCTTATTAACTATTAGAAGTCACACATAAAATTGTATTTATTATAATCATTAACATCTTCTTGAAAAGATACAACAAATGTGATATACTAAGTTCAATAGATAAACTGAAATAAATTGAAATCAGCAAACCAAGAGATGACAAGGCAATTGTAGCACTTAAATACACTTGTGTAAAACTCCTCCTGGATATGGATATAGCCACCTATGTGTATAGACAGGTACAACTTTTTTCTAGACTGATTTTTATGAATGATGGAAGTGTTTAGTTTTCATTTTATGTTCATTTTATGGTTGTTCAGTTGAGCTTGTTAGCCATATGTAAGTAACAATTTATTTTCTTTTTAATTTTATCATTTATTTTTAATATAGTGTTATCTAGGCAGGAAGGATATTTATCATTTATGCTCTTTCTTATATTAAAAGCCTAACACATGTTATTTTACAATTAAATATCATTACCCATCCTACTTTTCCAAAAATTAAGGAGAGTGAAGCTTTCATACTAAGAGCTAATAGAAAAATATTGTGCAAGATGTTCTCTAGGAATAATATCCTGTGAGTATTTTTATCTCTGTCCAATCCTGAACGGTTTGGGTCGACAATTGTTTTATGTTCTGGTGCGGAGTGGAGGGGGGTTCTTAAATATAAAAGAAGAGATTTTAAGTAGAGCTATAGAAAAAAAATCTAGCTTTATGAATTTTATTGCTGATTTTGACTACGGTATGTTTTTCCTCATAGCTGCGGGTACTTTTTTACATCTCTGTTTCTCACAAAGTATTATTGTCTCATTTTTTTCCATTGTACAGCCCCCAAGCCCCTGGACTAAAGAACCAGCAGTCTGTGCTGGATTTGAATTCACCATTAGCACCCAGGGCAACCTCAGTCCACAGAATGCAAGAAGACAAGTGAGGCAATGTTTGCCGTTTCCAGTTGCTAAACCCTCTCTACTACAGAAGAAATGCCCCAATTGTCCTTCCTAAGCAAAAATTGCCATGATTCCTCATAAACAATCAGTTGTCCGCTGACTGTTATAAATAGACTTTAATATACAACCAGCTGTCTGAGAGAGAGTTTATAACTGTTAACCAAAGACACAGCAGGGAAGGGAAATGAGAGATTTCCACATAGTAAGAGAATGGCATGTCTGCAGTCTACAGCAAATGAGGTTGCACACAGATCTCCCATTTTAAATATGTCAGCCTGCCTGATTCAAGCTAAAATTATGGGCCCGACACAATGGGCTTCATGTGGGGGTCTTTCCCAACAGACACTGTATTCTCTCATGGGCACCTTTAAAATCAGGATTGTGAAATAAGTGGCAGTTACCAGCAGATATCCTGTAAAATGCTGGTCACAGGAGATATTCTCAGTGATACGGAACGAGATGCACTAGTTTGACTTTGATAAGAACTAACCCTTTGCCTCAGCTCTTTCCCATTTCCTGTTCTGTTTTTCTTTCTTTTCTAAGAGAATTCCCCCTTTCCTTTTCTTTCACAACCTATTGGATGGTCATTCTCTAGGAGAGAATGTTCTGAATGGTTTACTTTAACCAGGCCCAATCCCTGGGGCAAGATGGTCTCTCAAAAATCTGATCAGGTGTGACAAAGAACAGGACCCAGAGCGGCTAGTCACAGGCACATACTGCAGCAAATCCTGCCCGCAATTGCCCTGAGTTCTGACTAGCCAGCCAGAGATAACCAGATATGGCTGGGGTTGTCGCAAAACTGAATAAAACCAAGCAGGGAAAGGCAAATAATAGCCTTAGAGAAACAAATATGAAAAATCAATGTAGAGGGCACAAATGAAAGATAGAATAGAATCTATCAGGAAAGACTTATCAGAATGTTCCTTTACCCAGAAAATAAATTAAGAATAAAGAAGGAACCAAAAGACCATACTTTAATAGAAAGTAGTGTATTTTGTACATTTTAAGTGTATCTTTTCCAACACATTTGTGCAGAGTGTGCTTTGCGACACTGAAATATTCTCAAATACACTGTCTCTTACTCCTTAAATTTAAAAGCTATTATCATTTCTCCCCCAAAAATGCACTTAAGAGACAGAAGAGGACTTTAAAGAGTTTGTAGAAAACTGAAATAAAGTACAAGTTTATTTGAGTGCAAAAACTTTCAAAAACCCCCTAATTCAAGCCCCACACTGCAGCCTCCAGCCCCACTGGCTTTTTACATATACTCTTTCTTCTCTTCTCCTTACGTGGGTGCTGCCTGTACCTTCTCTCTACCTGGTATGATGGCTGATTATCAATCAGATTGCAGCTGCTTTGAGAAGTGGTCCCAGAGCATAAAACATACCTCCTCAGACTGCATGGCATGGCACCCTGAGTCTATTTCCCCTGCTGGGATATAAGTCTAAGGATAAGATTCTGACTTTCTCCTCTCCCAGGTCTCAGCACTTTGTACCCCTGCTTCTTTGTCTTTAGGAGTTGGCAGTACATGCAGATTAAACATATTTTGAGCCTCCATCTTGGGATCCCTCACTGATTTGAGACATGATGCTTAGAATACCCACAAATCCAAACCACTCTGATTGGCATCAGCAATCAGGCTCAATCCATTTTCTAGTATTGAGTTGTACATAACACCACCTTGCTGTTCCAGATGATATCTAGGAACTCATAGGAACTCACTAGTATTTAATAACACCTAATTCAAACCCAGAAGAGAAAAGCTACTCAGTGGAACTTTCCAAAGACTAAGTACAATCACAGAAAGCATTGAGCTCTGAGTTGGTCTTTAGCATTGGGCAAAAAACAATGCTCTGAGTCTACATGGTTTCAGTTACAGAATGGAGAGCAAGATAGACAAATGGCATAAAAGCATGCTCAGGTAACAATTCTATTCCCATTAACAGCAGTATCTTGACCAACCAGGAATGATCTAAGTATAAATCACGATGGCCTAAATAAAAAGGAAAATAATAATAATAATAATAATAATGGGGAGGGCAACAGGTGGCATGGTGGTTAAGGCACTGGACTCCCACATAGCCTCCCATGGTTCAAATTCTGGTCCTGGTAGCTTGAAAATCACGCCAGGCAAATGTGAATACATGCCCAAAATCCCAGGAGGAGAAAGGAGAAGAAGGGATTGTGGCATGACTATTCTTCCCAGGGAGTGACTTCTCGCTTTGCCTCTCACTGTCTCTCTCTGTCTCTCCGGCAAGTGTACATGGTCTATGGCAAAAAAACCTTTAATAAAGAAAAAGAAAAGAAAGAAAAAAAAAGAAAATGGAGAGTTAACTTATTGAGATTTTTTTTCTCCTTCATTAAATGTAAGTTATGTCATGTTCATGGGTAAGATCTATAAAGTTTTTTCTCCACAAAGTATTCCCTAAACTCAGTATAAACCCTAGGGCCAGCAGGTGACATGAAGGTTAAGGTACTGGACTCCCACATGGTTGAACGTGGTTTGAGTTCCAGACCTGGTAGCTTACTTTCTCACTTTTTTTTTTTTCTCTCTCTCTCCCTCATAAGCATAAATTCCCTATAACGAATTTAAAAATAATAATGAAAATAAATTAAATAATTATTTCAAAAAAAACAACAAAAACTCAATATAAACCCAAATCTGTGTTTATGAAATTTAACCCTATTCTAAAACAAGCTAGGGATCAGGTAATAATATAAAAACCAAAGAAGAGAAAGACAATTCAGTATAAAGAGTACACCTCAGGATCCTAAGTATACATTAAAACTGTAGGACTGACATTGATAATGTTGATGTCAAAATGGACAAAGGTCAGCAGATGGAAGTAAAATGCCAGAAAAGACTCACTTAGAGAGTAATATGTCATTTTAAAACTGTACAAATCAATGGGGGAAAATATAGTCAATAAAATTCCAGGATAGTTATCAATTTGGAAAATAATTTAGACCGTTATCTGTTATTTGACTTTAGTTAACCAAAAAAAAAAAAAAAGTGGCTAAATAGAGATATAATTCTCATAAAATCAGTAATTGGGATTGAACCATCTTCTCAGTGACACCCAGAGGCAAAGGTTGGCAAACTATGGCTCATGAACAAATAATGGTAATTTTTTCCATCCTGCAAACTAAATATGGTCTTTATCTTCAATGGTTGGGAAAAAAATGAAAGTATATTTTGTGACAAGTGACAGTTTTATTAAATTTAAATTTTAGTTCTTATAAATGAAGTTTTATTAGAATACAGCTACGCTCATTTGTTTCTATTTTATCAAAGCCTGTTTCTATACTACAACACTGGAGTTGAGTAGTAGTGACAGATTGTGTGAACTGTGAAGTCTAAGATATTTATTCTTAGGCTCTTACAGAAAAAGCTTGCCAATGCCTGCCCTAAGGAACCCAATTTCTCTTTTAGCTCCCTTCTTTGCCCTCTTTATTACATTGCCTCCCAGTAAGGTAGTACTTCATTACTACAGAACAGGCCCCTACCAAAGCCAAAGTGTTCCTGGAAACCCGCGGATTCCCACTTAGACCTGATTAGCCAGAGTATCATAAGACCACACCTAGACCCAAAAGGTATAGGAAACCTTTAACTCTCCCTACCCAGAAACAAATTTCAGAAGGAAAAAATATGTAAATCAAACAAGACAAGAAAATACAAAGGTGTATAATTTTTTTCATAGGGAAGAATAAATGTGAAACCCAGACCCAACAAAGCCAGTGATTAACCTCCATATAGGAAAGATAAACTTTAAGCAGATAAACTGGAGGCCTTGTCACAGTGATGCAGCAATAGCATGACATTGTACAATGCTGGAAGCCACATGAGGATTGAGAGTCAGTTTCCCAGTTGGCTGTACACACAGGGTACATAATTCTTTCTAGCTAGCTGGGGAAGACTAGATCTCTCTCAAGCTCTCAAAAAAAAAAAAAAAAAAAAAAAAGCTTCAGATAGAAAATTCAAAGAATTTGAGACCAACAGGTGGCATAATGGCTACATCACTGGACCCATGTAGCCAACCACAATTTGAGTCCCAAACCCAGTGGCTTAAACTCACGCCAGGAGCATGTGCATGCATGCCCAAGATCCTGAGAGGAGAATGGAGGAGAAGGGATTACAACACAGCCATACCCCCTGGGGGGTGATTTTTCACTTTCTGTCTCTCTGTCTCTGTCTTCCTGACAAGCACACGTGCCCTATAGCAAAATAAAATAAATAAAAATAAAAATAAAATAAAAAAGAAAGAAACTCAAAGAATTTAAATGGCTAATATTCAAATCCTTGTTTTTAAAAATAAAACAATGAAAAGATGTTTTCCTAATCAGAATAAGGGAGAAAACAGAAATGCTCTATGAAGAAAATGGAGCCTCACAGTTGATGGGAATATAAACTGACAGTGTTTTATAAACAAGTCAATAGTATATCAAGACCAAATCATTATTTCCAAATAGTAGTTCTGGGCCTACTATTTTCCTCTTAGCAAATCTCCTTGCACATGAAGATATGTATTCAAAGATGATCATGGCATGGGAATAGCATATAAATCTAATACCCTTTATGTGTCCACAAATAAGGAAATCAGTTAAATGAGTTAGCCTACCATTTAAATACTATGTAAAACCTAGCATCTGAGTAAAGTGTTACATTGGGTTGTTGGAAAAGTCATGATGTATTTTTTGTTTTTCTATACAAAAGTGTGTCATGACTTTTCCGACAATGCAATAGTTTTGAAATGGTTCTTTAACACCTTGTTTAAGAGCTATAGGGTTTGTTCTTCAGCCACGTTCACATGCAAAGTAAGCAATCTGTCAGGGCACATGTAAGACCAAACAGTAACAGTCTCAGGATAAGACAAAGAATAGAAAATGGGCCTTTTACATTGTAAATTAAAAGCACAAATAACTCCCATAAATTTATCAGAACTTCAGCTGTAGAAGTACTTAAAAAAAAAAAAAACTAATAATCAGTAGAAATTAGCATATCCCTTCTTCATAAGATCTACCATGTGGCTGAGACAGAGCTTGGTAAAGGCAAAAGATAGGGACTGTTCTTTTTGCTGCCTTCTCTAGACTCAGCCTCCATTGCACCACATTCTAGATGGATATGCCACAAGACACAGGCTAACAACCACTGAGAAAGTCCAATACAGCAATTTTAAGTCTATGTCTAAGTTTAACTGATGTGCTCCTCCCCTTCCTAAAATGATAGGTTAGATCATGTACACTCATTAAGGTGCCAAGTGTCATCATTAACTTTCAATTTCTCTTCATTACCCAAATCTAACAATTTTTTTTTTTTGGAGAAGTTTTTGCTATAGGGCGCGTGCACTCGCCAGACAGACAGAGAGAGACATAGAGACAGAAAGTGAGAAATCACCCCCTGGGGGGATGGTGACACCCCAATCCCTTCTCCTCCATTCTCCTCTTGGGATCTTGGGCACGCACGCACATGCGCCCGGCGTGAGTTTTAAGCCACCGGGTCCAGGACGCGAACCGCGGTCGACTACGTGGGAGTCCAGCGACATAGCCATTACGCTAACTGCTCGTTCCCACAATTTTTTTTTTAATCAACATCTAGTTAGAGTATTTCCCTATATCTTACTTCATAACTTGGTTTTAGAATCTAAAACCATAAGTTATGTGAGTGAATATTATAATGAAATAACAACTGTCTAAAAGGGCATTCCAACTAGTCCCAGCATACCCAAGTCCAGAGACCCTCTATCTCTGTCAGCCAGGACCACCCCCAGCTCTACAGCAGACCCCACTTCCATCTTCAGACCCCTGGCCTAAGGGATACTGAGGCAGAACCCCCAAGCCCAGAGACCTTCTATTTCTGTCAGCCAGGTAGGCTATTTTTTTTCCTTTTTTCTTCTTTCATATGTTAATTTTATACTTCTTACTACACAGGACTACCTCCAGCTCTACAGCAGACCCAACTTCCATCTCCAGACCCCTGCCAAAATAGTGCACCATGCTAGGGTGTGGCACAACTTTTTCTTTATTCACCTTCTTACTTTCTTCCCTCTTATTTGTTCCTCTCTTCCTCTTCCTCCACCCTCCCAGATGGACTACATAGGTCTAGAATCACAATTCTGAAATACTCTAGTATTTTAAGACTCCCTGGGGTCCTCCCTTTTACTGAACCACCTGCATAAAAGGAGATACTGCTCTTCAGACATCTGAATAGAATACTCCTCTTCAGACCACATTTCTAAACACAGCAGAAGAGAGACCTCAGCACTCATCTGTCCACAGCAAAAGGGAAACACACTTGTTCCTAGTCGAGGAAACATTCTCCTAAAAGGTACTCAAAGTGAATACATCTCCCAATGGCTCAAAGTAGAAGCGCTTCAGGTCTGAATAAACCAGGAAATACGTCTCCATCAAAAGAACACAGTGACTCCCTCCCATTTCTAGAAAAAACAGTTACAAAAATGTCAGAGAAAGAATTTAGAACATTCATGGTGACCAAATTCTATGAGTTGGAACAGGAAAGAGACAACAAACTACAGGAGATTAGGAAGTCCTTTCTCAATATGAAAAAAGAAATAGACATGCTAAGAAAGAATCAGATGGAACTATTAGACATAAAGTCTGTAATATAGGAAATCAAAAACTCTCTTGAAAGTATTAAAAGTCTATTAGACCATGCTGAAGATCGAATCTCTGACATAGAAGATAAAACCTCTGACCTAGGGGAAAAAAAAACTACACAAACTACACACACATACACATACACACCAAAAAGATAGAGAAAATAACAAAACAAACAAACAAACAAAAAACCATGCGGATAATATATGAGAAAATACTAGATTCTATTATACATACAAACATCCAAATAATTGGTATCCCAGAAGGTGAAGAAAGTAATAAGGGAATGGACAATCTATTCTATGAAATCCTGGCAGAAAATTTCCCAAGTCTAGAGAGGCACTCAAACATCCAGATCCAAGAAATACAAAGGACCCCAAATAGAAGCAATCCCAGAAGATCTTCCCCAAGGCACATCTTAGCCAGATTGGCAAAGACCACAGATAAAGACAAGATACTAAAACTGGCAAGAGAGAAATGATAAGTGACGTACAAAGGTCATTCCATCAGGCTAACACCGGACCTCTCAATGAAAACAATGCAAGCAAGGAAAGAATGGGAATACGTATTGAAAGTATTAAGAGAAAAACAATTTCAGCCAAGATTATTATATCCAGCAAGATTATCCTTCATATGAGAAAAAAAGATTAAAATCTTCTCAAACAAAACCTGAAAGAATTTGCCAGCATGAGACCAGAAAGAAACCCTGAAGAAAGTACTGTGCCAGGAAAACTAAAGAATGAACAGCCAGAAACAAAGGAATTAAAGGCAACCAAGACAATGGCCAGTTTAAATGTCGGGACAGGTCCAGTAACATCGATAATAACATTGAATAATAATGAATTAAATTCTCCAATCAAGAGACACAGACTGGCTGAATGAATGACCAAAAAAAAAAAAAAAAAAAAAAAAAAAAACCTCTCTTTTTTTCCAACAACCTCATGGATAAAGACACACATAGACTGAAAGCGAAGGGTTGGAAAAAGGTTTTCCATGTAAATGGGAACCAAGAAGAGCTGGAGTCGTGATACTAATTTCTGACAAAATAGGCTTTAAAACAAAAACTGTTCAAAGAGACAAAGAAGGGCACTATATTATAGTAAAAGGGTCAATCAATCAAGATATAATGCTTATAAATACCTATGCACCTAATACAGGAGCACCCAAATATGTGAAGGAAAGACTGTTAGATCTTAAAGGGGAGATAGACTGCAACACACTAATTGTTGGAGACCTCAACATCCCACTATCTCCTCTGGACAGATTATCTAGACAAAAAATAGGTAAAGAGATAAGGGATCTAAATGATACCATAAATCAAATGGACTTAACAGACATCTATAGAACTTTCCACCCAAAAACCATGAGATACACTTTGTTCTCACCCCGACATGAGCCTTTTTGAATATTGACTACATCATAGGGCATAAAGCAAGCCTCTACAGATTCAAAGGCATAGAAACTATATCCAGCATCTTCTCCGACCATAATAGAATTAAACTTGAGTTTAATTTCGAGAAATCCTGAAGCATACTCAAATACATGGAAACTGAATAACCTACTCCTGAATGACTCTACAACTATTGAATAAATAAAAACTGAAATCAAAAGATTCTTGGAAGTCAATGACAATGAGGACACAAGTTTCCATAATCTTTGGGACACTGCAAAAGCAGTCATAAAAGGGAAGTTCATAGCAATTAGTGCGCATAAGAAGACAACGGAAAGAAGGCAAATGGATCACCTAACATTGTGCATCAGAAGATTGGAAAAGCAACAGCAAAAAAATTCAAAGAAACTCCAGCAAAAAAAATGAAATAATAAAGATTTGAGAAGAAATAAATAGAAAAAAATGAATTATACAGAAAATAAATGAAAGTAAAAGCTGGTTCTTCGAAAAGATAAACAAAATTGATACACCACTAGCGAGACTTATTAAGAGGAGAGAAAGGAACAAGGTAAATCAAATCTGCAACGAAGCAGGCAATATAACAACACAGTAGAAATACAAAACATCATTAGAGTTTACTATGAATAACTATATGCCAAGAAACAAGACAATCTGGATGAGATGGACAAATTCCTGGACAAATATAATCTACCAAGATTGAACCAGGTGGATATAGAAAGTCTGAATAGGCCTGTAACAAGCCAGGAGATTGAATCAGTAATAAATAACCTCCTATCAAAAAAAAGCCCTGGCCCTGATGGCTTCACCTCTGAATTCTACAAAACTTTCAAAGAAGAGTTAACCCCCTTTCTGCTCAAGTTATTTCTAAAAATCCAAAGTGTGAATCTCTCCCTAATTCACTCTACGAAGACTCTATCTCCCTTATCCTTAAAACACATAAGGACAGGACAAGGAATGAAAACTATAGACCAATACCTCTGATGAATATAGATGCAAAGATTCTCAACAAGATACTAGCAAATCGTATCCAATAAGATATAAAAATGGTTATATATCATGACCGAGTAGGCTTTATTCCAGGGATGCAAGGTTGGCTCAACTTATGCAAAACCATAAATGTAATACACCATCTTAACAGAAAGAAAGATAAAAACCCTATCATATCAATTGATGCAGAAAAAGCATTTGATAAGATACATCATTCCTTCATGATCAAGGTTCTCAGCAAAATCGGCATACAAGGGTCATTTCTCAACACAATAAAAGCTATCTATGAAAAACCCATAATGAACATCATCCTGAATGGAGAAAAACTGAAAGTTTTTCCACTAAAAATGGGTACAAAACAAGGATGCCCACTTTCTCCACTCCTTTTCAATATAGTACTGGAAGTCCTCGCCAACACAATCAGAAAAGAGAATAAAATAAAACGCATTCAAATAGGAAAAGAAGAAGTGAAACCCTATTTGCAGATGACATGATATTATACATAGAAGACCCAATGGTTTCCATGAAATCATTCCTGGAAGTAATACATGAATACAGTAAAGGTACAGGATACAAAATCAACATACAGAAATCTATAGCATTTCTATATATGAATGACAGGCAGACTGAGAGAGAACTGAAAAAAGTTATTCCATTTACCATAGCCACAAAAAGCATAAGATACTTAGGAATAAGTCTAACCAAAGAAGTTAAAGACCTCCACAAGAAAAACTACAAGAAGCTGAAAAAAGAAATTTAAAATGACACAAAAAAGTGGAAGGACATACCATGTTCCTGGATTGGAAGAATTAATATAATCAAAATGGAAATTCTACCCAAATTAATCTATACATTTAATGCAATCTCAATCAAAGAACCAGACACATTCTTCACAGATCTATAAAAGATGATCATGAAATTTGTTTGGAATCATGAAAGACCCCACATTGCCAAAGCAATCCTACACAAGAAGAGTGGAGTGGGCAGCATCTCACTTCCTGACCCAAAAATAGACTACAAAGCTGTGGTAAACAAAACAGTGTGGTACTGGCACAGAAACAGACAGGGAAGACCAATGGAACAGAATCCCCAGAAATAATTCCCAAACATACAGTCAACTGATTTTTGACAAGGCGTACCAGTCAATCCAGTGGGAAAAGGAAAACCTCTTCAGCAAATAGTGCTGGAAAAACTGGATTTCCACCTGCAGAAAGATGAATCTGAACCCTTACCTCTCACCTCTGACAAAAATCAAGTCAAGGTGGACCAAAGATCTAAATCTAAGACCTCAAACTATAAAACTGTTCCTGGAAAACACTGGGGAAACTGGGAGACATTGGGGTAGGCAAAGACTTCTTAAATAAGACCACCAAAGCACAGCCGATAATCCCCAAAATAGACAAGTCATATTACATCAGACTAAGAAGTTTCTGCATAGCAAAGGACACGACAGTCCTCAGAATGTGAAAATACTTTTGTAAACTATGCATCAGATAAGGGACTGATAACCAGAATACACAAGGAACTCAAGCAGCTGTTCTGAAAAAAGATGATCAATCCTATGAAAAGATAGAAGAATGAGTTGAGAAAATCACTCTCTAAAGACATACAAATAGCCAAAAGGCATAAGAAAATAATGCTCACCATCCCTCGTTGTAAGGGAAATGCAGATCAAAACAACAATGAGATACCACCTAACCCCAGTCAGAATAACTAAGATTTAAAAAAATAGTAAGTGCTGGCGGGCATGTGGTGAAAAGGGAACTCTTACACTGCTGATGGGAATGTAAATTGGTCCAGCCACTGTGTAGAACAATTTGGAGATTCCTCAAAAATCTACAAATAGAACTACCATATGATCCAGTAATCCCACTCCTTGGTTATCTACCCAAAGGACAGAAGAATTCTTAATCAGAAAAGTGCTTGCACATCAATGTTTATTTGTTTTTCTTTTTTTTTTTTTTTTGCACATCTTGTAGCACTATTCACAATTGCTAAGACATGGAACCAACCCAAATACCCACAAACAGATGAATGGATTGGAAAACTGTGGCACATATACTCTATGGAATACTATTCAGCCATAAAATAAAACAACAAAACCCTGGCTTTTGACAGTGGAAGAATATGGAAGATTTACTGCTGAGTGAAGCAAGCCAGGCTATGAAGGAGAGACACTGTATGTCCCCACTTAATATATACCGAGTGTCCACACTCTTTGACTGAAAATGAATGACTGAAGGATATGGAAACACAGTAAATGCATGTGAATACCAGATATAGTGTGTGAAAGTCTGAAGAAGGACATTTAGAGGAAAATAGAGATGCAAAGCATTCATAGGACAAAGATACCTGATAATTGTTGAAGATCATTTTATAGTTTTATCAACTGGACTAGGGAGAAGTCTTCACATGTTGGAATATTCACTTTGTAAGCTAAATAACATGATTAAATGTATAAAAGAAAATGAAATAAAAATATATTAAAAAAAAAAAAAGGGAACCAGCAGTTAGCGTAATGGCTATGCGGCGGGATTC
>NW_006159731.1:1239122-1274252 GCF_000334495.1 Tupaia belangeri chinensis | reverse complement strand
GCGAGCGCACGCGCCCTATAGTGAAAACCTCTCAAAAAAAAAAAAAAAAAAAAAAAAAGAAGAAAAAAAATTGGGGATCAGCAGGTGGCATAGTGGTTAAGGCGTTGGACACTCCCACATGGCCGACAGCGGTTCGAATACCGGACCTTGTGACTTGCTTTCTCACTCCCCCCCACCCCCCGTGTGTGTGTGTGTGTGTGTGTGTGTGTGTGTGTGTGTGTGTATCTCTGGTCAAATTAAAATAAATGAATGAATAAAATTAAATAATTATTAAAAGAAAAAATTTAAATTTAAAGATAAAAGGGCATTCAAGTTGAATCTCTTTTCTGTGACCTTTGAAAATAATATTTGAAATTCAACAAATATTAACTCATTCTGATTCAAAGACTCAAGGACATTAAAAGATGGATGCCAACATTAAAGACCCACAACAATGGCACTGTAATTAGATTTTATTGAAGGTTGTAAAAAATACCATTATGTTAAAGTCATTAACAGAAAATTCTTCAAATGACAGTGAGACTTAACCTTTCCATGAGGCCAAAGGCCCCTTGATCAAGGATCAGTGTCCAATGATATCCTCTACTCTAAGCAGCTCCCTGGATCTCATCTGACACCTTCCCCTCAGTAAGAAGGTTTTGGTGCCCTGAATCCATGACTAGCCTGTGACATCATACTCCCTTGGACAGAGACCTCACTCCAAAGAGACCTAGAAGCCTAGACAAGGAGGAATTAACAGTCCAACACCCAAGCCTGCAGTACAGAGAAGGACAATAATTTAGAAGGGTCCAAAGCAGAATTCTGTTTAACACCAGTAACAATCTCACCCCAACACCAAGAGCTAGCATGTTCCCATTCAGTCCCTCTAAGCCTGGGTTACTCACATGATCTAGGACACAGCAATATTCAGACATCTGGGCATTCAGTGGACCCCAACCCCGGTGATGAGAGTGACTGAGAACATTAGAGGACTTTATTTTCACATCATGGAGAAGCATACAAGAAGGGGTTACTCCCATTGCTCCATCCTTACTTGTGCTTTGAGAAAGTAGAAGTCAAAACCCAACCCCCTTCAAAGAGCTCTAGCTGCCATGAGAACTGATCCCATCCCCTCACTAGCATCCCAAGGATTACAGGTGGGGCCAAAAAGGAGGCTCCCAGGTTTTTCAAGAGCAGCCGCATGCTTCTGTCAGTGATGTGTTCATGTAGTGCACGCTCATCTTGTACTCATCATCCTGCACCATCAAGGAGAACAGCTTGGCCCTGGTGGGACCACAGACCTGGAAGAGCCAGGAACAGGTCGGCGCCTCCCTCTGTAGGAGCAAAGGACAGGAGAATGAATGCTATGACAGCCACAGCCCCACCCTTAAGGGTAGGAGTAGGCCACAGGGATAAGTGGGAAAGGAAAAAGGAGGGCATGAGGAGAAGCTCCTTGACCAAGGCTGCTTCAGAACAGTCTTCAGGAAACTGAAGTTGATTCTTATGAACAAAGAAGGTAAGGGGAAAGGCCAAAATGGGAGGAGATGTGGCATACCACATTGGTGCAAGATTACATTAGTGCCATCTTTGATGAGTCTTTAGCTTAAATGGACTTAGACCCAGAGAGCTAAGTACTCAGTGCTATTTCAATATAACACAAAAGAACTTCTTACCTTATAGCACTCAAAATTGGACTGAGGGAGTTCACTGTTGAGAGCTAGGCAGGTCCCCTGACAGGAAGGGAAGCTGAAAGTCTTGGGTGCCACAATACACTCGCCCCAGGCTGCTCTGTGAAGGTTCACCTTGCGCTCCTGCAAGCGACAGAGCCTCTCTGCTGGAACAGGAGCTTGGCCTCGGTCTGGCTCCTGGTGATTCTGGCCACGGATCCCCAGGATCAGCTGCTCTACATTAGGACTAAAGGGCTCCTGGACATACGGCAGGTGAAACAGGGGCGGCTGGCTGTGGAGGGAAGGCATGAACAGCAGCAGCAGCACTGCGTCCCGCCTGCCTTCGGCACTGAAGCACTCATTCAGGCTGGCCTCAGCCACGTTGGTGGGTGGAATCTTCTCCTCTGTCATAAGGGTGGGCACCACCTCCATCC
Source organism: Tupaia belangeri chinensis (assembly GCF_000334495.1). Taxonomy (NCBI): domain Eukaryota; kingdom Metazoa; phylum Chordata; class Mammalia; order Scandentia; family Tupaiidae; genus Tupaia; species Tupaia belangeri. Next base: position 1,272,172 of record NW_006159731.1, on the reverse strand, counting down.
AATAAGTTAGTAAGCAGTAGATATCCAGTAATGATCCTCTCTCTGACTGATAGATTGAAAAAATAATGGGAAAAGAGCCCAGAAGAAACCTGTTGGGGCCTCGTCGTTGGTCCTTGAATTCTAGAACAAGCTCCGTGGCATGTGGAGCAATGGGCACCCAGGCCCAGAGCTGTATCAAAGGAATTCCCAAGAAGGGAACTGCCTCAAAATGGAGAAGCCAGTAACTATGTAGGAACTGGGAACCTGTAAGGAAAGAAGACGGGAAGCTGCTATCCCACAATGCCCCACAGAGGAAGCTTACTCACTTACCACCTCCCTTTCAGGTTAATTCCCAGCCCTGCAAGATAGGTCAAAGATTTAGACCCAAATTATGCTTGCACATGTGTACTCACACATACCACAAAGCTAACTCTTGAGGTCACAACAGCCAGGAATAGATTGTGCTTCCTTTACTCCCCTCATCTCCACCATTGAAATTAAATCAGAAAACGACAGCCCTACAGCTGAAGTCATCCCAGACACCAAGACCGAGGACAAGATACTTGCCCTGTCATGTCTCCTAATACACTGAAGGATCATTCCTGAGCAGAGACCAGAGCTCCAGCAACTTACTTTTGGATGTGAGCGTAAAGCCACGTTGCCTGGTAGAAAAGATCTCACTCACTTGGGAAGGCACTATCCGGCCAGGACAGTCCAATGGCTCTACCCAGCTAAAGTGCATCCACCAAAGACCAAGAACCAAAAGCCCAGGAATAAGCCAAGAATGGCCCCTCCTACCACCAGCACCCTCCATTATGCTCTAGATGCTGAACTGTCGCCTTCTCTGTCTTTAAATAGCCCTCTGCCCAGGTGTGGGCCCTATTTCAGTCCGTACAGCTTGGCACTGATTGCGAATCCAAGAAAAATTGAATTCAGGTGAGAGGACCTCCCACTCCGGAGACAACTTCCATGCTTACCCCTGCTTGTAGAATGGAAGCATAAAAAAGCAAAGTAATGGAGTAATAAGTTTCTTAAAGAAGGGGCTAGCAGGTGGTATGGTGGTTAAAGGTGTTAGACTCCCACATGGCTTGACCATGGTTTGAGTCCTGGACCTGGCAGTGTGCTCTCTTGCTCTCTCTCCTTCTCGCTCTCTCTCTCTGTGTGTGTGTGTGTGTGTGTGTGTGTGTGTGTGTGTGCTCTACTCTGATCAAACTGAAAATAACTATACTGATAAATAAAGGAAGTAATTTTTTTTAAAAAAGATTCTTAAAAAACCCTCCAAAGCCCAAGTACATAATTGAAAGAAAGATGCACTTACATGAAAGAGGAACGCTGACAGATGACACTGGTTAGCAACCAGCAGAAGCATGGACAATTTACAGGTTATAGTCTATTCAACCAACACTGTAGCCGCCAGAGCAGCAGTTCTTATAATTTAACTAAGCATTTGTTACAACACAGAGTACTGGGTCCCTGTCTCATGACTTCTGGGTGAGGTTCCCCCAGTTTACCTCCCAACAAGTTTACAAATGATGCTGATATTGCTGATCCTCAGGCCACACTTTGAGAATCACCAATCCATATCACTTACACAAAGGCTAGTTCATAGAAGATGCCCAATGAATGTATATTGATTCATTGATAATGCAGTACACTTGGTGTGTTTTGTGACTCTAGAATTCTTTTAAAAAAAATTCTACAGATTAAAAGGATGAAATTCACTAAATTTAGAAGTATCAAAGCAAGTACTCACATGTGGAAAGCAGCATTTCGAATTTATGCTATCAGTACTTTTTGTTTTGTTTGAGAAAAGGAAAAATCTGCATCTTTGATAAATTTAAAAAAGATAATAAGCCAACATAGTCCTCATTTACAAGTGATTACTATGAACATAGTATATATTAGAGTATATAAAATATATACATATTCTAATAAAACACATATAACATATTATGTATATTAGAGTTTCCATCTAATCCCTAGGCCTCCTCTAAATAATCTGTCAATTAAAAGCACAAGGTAAGGCATACTTCATTAACAAATTAACCCTCACTTCACAATATTTACTGTTTTTAAAAGATCAAATCATATTTATCCATACACACGTACACAGTTGAAAGAGAAACTTGAGGTTTATTCATTTAGAAATTTGAAATGTAGTGTGTCTTAAATTATGTAAATAAGATATCACAAGTAGGGAACCAGCAGTTAGTGTAATGGCTATGTCACTGGACTCCCACGTAGTCAACCGCGGTTCGCATCCCGGACCCGGTGGCTTAAAACTCACGCCGGGCATGTGTGCATGTGCCAAGATCCCGAGAGGAGAATGGAGGAGAAGGGATTGCGGCGTGACCATCCCCCCTGGGGGGTGATTTCTCGCTTTCTGTCTCTATGTCTCTCTCTCTGTCTTTCTGACGAGCGCATGTGCCCTATAGCGAAAACCTCTCAAAAAAAAAAAAAAAAGATGAACCAGAAGTTGGTTCCTTGAAAATATTAATAAAATATCTTATACACTAAGTATATTAATTAAAGAAAAGATAGAGAAGAAACAGAATACCAATATCAATGTGCCCTAAGGCGAAAACCTCTCAAAAAAAAAAAAAAAAGATATCACAAGTAATGCTAACCAGTTCATTATTACATCTTTTGAAAAACTTCCCCAACATTAGCTAGTGAGTTTATACAGCAAGGCTGTGAGGCAGGGACCAATATCCATGTTTTGTGCATGGGGAAACTGAGGAAGAAGGAGGTAATAATCCCTTGCCAAAACCAGGCCTGAGTCAGCTCCCAATGCACAATAGACTCAACGTTAAGTCAATTCCTTTGAATTTTTTTCTCTTAAAAATCAAGAAGAATAAAACAAAATCAAGGAAGAAAATGACTCAATTTTTTTTTAACAAACTTCAGTAAAGGAATAGGCATTTTTTAAAAGACAAAAATAGAATTTCAAAAGCTAATAATTGTATCCCCCTACACAAGTTCCTGCTAATTATCACCACTCCTCTGTGTAATTTTTTTCTAGCCACAGAAAAGTTGATGATAACTCTCTTTGAGCTTATACTATTTGCTTTGTAATGAGCAGATTCTTACAGAACACCAATTAAATACAGAGTGAGGTTATGGAATTTCTAGAAAACATGCTTTTCCTTTTTGTTTATGTAAATTTATCTACAAATTCTCAACAAGGGGAGAGGGAGGAGTTCCCATCTAAATCCCAGGGCTCCCCTAAATGGCTTCAAAGCTATATCAAGCGTGAATGTGTTAAGTAAAAATCTTTCATGAATTTGTAAATTGCTTTAAATTAAGCCTTCAGTAATAATCTTGCATAAGAAATTTGTTTTACTAATTTATAGCTAAGCAGCTGCTGTTTTGTTAGCATCTTCAGCTTATCTTACACAAGAAAATCCGAAAATGAATCATGTAGATGGGATAGACCAGATTGCTTTCTATGTAAATGTTTTTGTATGCTCGTCTCTTAAGATTTTGAAAGTTTCAGGAGAATAAATACCAAAAAAAGATCATTCATTAGTCATTGCCTGGGAAAAAATGTTGGCCAATAATCTGTTCAACTTGCACTCCAATGGTTTTATACTCTGTATCTCGCTGCTATGCGATAGCCAAGCGTATATGATGAGAAAAATAGGTTGCAAAACCTGAGTCAACTTCTCCAACACCCAGTAAAGCATATCAAATGCTTCATCAAGAGTAAGGTAGGACCAGCTTTCATGTCATTGACTCGCAAAAGCTTATATCCTCACCATTCAGTTCTGTTCATTTGGATATGGTGAAAATCAGAAGCAGATGAAAAGTACATAGCAGGTCAACTGGTGGTATGGTAATTAAGGCAGTTAAACTCCTTCATGGCTGACAGCACAGTTTGAGTCCCTGACCCAGCTTAAAAAACATGCCAGGTGTATGTGCACGTATGCCCAAAATCCTGACAGAAGAAATGGAGAAGGGATTGTGATAAGTGAGAGCAAGAGAATGAGAGAGAAAGAGAAGAGTACCTTCAACAGGGCTCATCAAGCCACAATTCCCTTTTCCCAGCCCTCTAGGTCTTCAGGACCTTGGATGCACCCACTTGTGCCCAACACACTTTTAGGTCAACCTGGAGATCCAAACTCATAGTCAGCACGTGGCTTTCAGCACTGCAGTCCAGTATACAGACTGTAGCACCATCAGACTAGACCAGAATAATATACGTAAAGTTTTATAAATTATAAATTACAAGTCCCTTCTGTGGACAGGGATGTTATATACAATGGGGTCTTCAAAAAATTTATGAAAAATGCATATTTTTAAATCTATGCATGAATTCCAAAAATTTTTTGCACCAAAATAAATTTATACTTTAATTCCATTTTCCATAAACTTTTTAAAATTCCTTTATACTTCTGTAATATAATTATCTTTAAGTTCTTGTTTCAATATCCAATACCCTATCCAATTAAAAAAATAAATTAACACTTAACCCAATATCTACATACCGTTCGCTCATTAACAAACTATATATGTATATGTCTCTACTAATTTATTAGATACATTATAGGGCACACAAAAACAGAAACTGAAAAAAAAGAAAAAAAATAGAATTCTATGTCTAGTATTTTCTTCCTGCTCACAATGGATTATCTTTGGAAACTACTGGTCTAATGGAATGCTAAGTTCCTTTTGAAAATGAGGGATGATCATTATAATTAACATTTACATAATATATGTAAATATTGCTACTTCTAGTGCTTTACATATCTTAATTTATTTGATCTTGGTATCAGCCTTATGCAACTGGTGCAATTATTATCTCTATTTCACAAATAATGGAATCGAGACACAGACTGGTCACCTAATTTGTCAATGGCCACACAATCACCATGTAGTAGGGATAGAATTTAAACCTAGGCATCCTGGAGCTAGAACCTAGCTAATGTGAAACTTGAAGGCCTGGCAAAGTCATACTGTCCTGGAAGCAATAACGCCTGCATAACGGCACATATCTTACCATATTGTAATTGTTGCTTTGAATGTCTGTCTCCCCTAGGCTGAAAGTCCTTCACATGGGAACTGAGTGTTATATTATATTGTGGCATTGGACACAGTACCTGATACCTAAACAACACTTGGTAGACATTGAATGGACGGTTGGATTAAAAAAAAAAAAAAAGTTATTTTTTTAAAAAATGGATGAATCAGTGAATTTATTCCAAATTAGTAGATATCCACTGGGATTTGATGTCCTTGAAATAAGGGTGGAAATTTATCCTGCCAACAAAAATACTCTCAGGCATTCTTCTTAATGAGATACTGCTCTGTTGCTAAACTAGCACATGGCAAAAAACGATCTGCTGATGTTATTTGAAGCCTCTTCAGGAAGGAATACTATTCTTTCCAATGAGCCCTCCAATCCCTTGACCCTAGGGAATCCCAAAAGGTGAAAAAATATAGACATGTTGTTTATGGAAATGATATTTCTCTTAGGAGTCTTATTCATATTTTCTCTCATAGAAAGAACAAAACTAAAAGAGAATCTGTTCTCATGCTCTGGAATCAACAGAAAACCTATTTCATTATAGACTTAGACTGGCTACCTACAGGGGAGAAAAAATAGTATGCATGAATGAATGAATGATTGTTCTGTCTTCTATGAAGTAGAATCCGGGTTTTAATCCAGTCTTAAGGCAGCGTATGTATCAATGTTACACTTCCATTAGCAATATGCTTTGTCACAACACAAGCTACCCAGACTACAAGACTGTTTAGCAATTATACTCAAACTAAGATAGTACGATTCCTTCATTTTTGAGCTGTACAAATGGGCACTAAAATATGGTAGCCAAATTTTGAAAATATTCCTCCTATATTTGAAGCTGGAAAAACTTCAAGACATTTTGATTCAAACACACATTCTAAAAACAGTGTATATATTTCACACCAATTACTTCTGTACTTAAGATACAGAAGCCTCAGAACCAAAACAGTGACTATAACACTATAACAAATCAAATTATATACTTAACATAATGTAGTAGGTTCCATCTAAATGTGTGTGTTTTCCATTTCTTTATAGTCTTTCAAGTGAGAGACAGTTTTACAGACCTTGAATTCTGGACTTTCTTTGTTTTAACTGTATTGAGTCATTTTAAAAAAAAAAATGGTCAGAAGGCACTTGTGCTCATGGAGGGTGGGAGGGAATGGAAGATGGAAGGGAGAGATAAGGTATGTGAGAAAGCACCACTTGTGGGGAATAGTTACACTGCAATTCCTTCTCCTCCATTTCTCCCTCCTTTCAGGACTTTGGGCACACATGTCCTGCGTGTTTCTTAAGCCAGTTCCAGGACTCAAACTGTGTTGTTAGTCATGTGGGATTCAGCCACCGTAACCATCACAGACTAGCCCTGGCCACTTTAATTTAGACTGATTAGGGTTGCTCTCTGAGGTTTTCTTGTAGTAATCAGATTCAATTACTATTGTTCTACATTACCTATTAAACTCATTATCTCACTTTTTGAGAGTATGGCTGTTTTGTCTATTTTTTTTCTCTTCAGTATAGTACTCATAATGTTTAGAAATCTTTATTTAATTGAATCACTATTGAACTTATTAACAATGTTAGTATTTTTCAAAGGTATTATTTACTTTAATGATTAGAGATGAGAACTGAACTCTGCTACTGAAAGTGTGGTTAAGTGAACTATCAAAGCAGCATAATCATCTTAGAGCATCTTAGAAATGCAGAATCAGGACCAGCATGTGGTGTGATGGTTAAGGCACTGGACACTCCCACATGGCCAACCATAGTTCAAGTCCCAGACCTAGTGACTTGCTTTCTCACTTTCCCTCTCTCTCTATGTCTCTTTCTGGTCAAATTAAAATAAATAGATGAATGAAGACATTAAATCAAATAAATAATTCTTAAAAAAAAAAAAAGAAATGCAGAATCACAGAACTCACAGACATAATGTGCATTAAAGACAACTGGGGATTTTAAGAAGCAGATTCTGATGCAGTAAGTCAGAGGTTGGGCCCAAGATTTTTCAGTTCAGAGAGCTTCCAGGTGATGTCTGTACAGAAGTTCTCAAACCACACTAAATAGCAAGGCCTAGGAAAAGAACCTATGGTGATACTGTACCTGGCAGTCTCCTGAATTTAGAGGTTTAATGGGAAAAGTAAGTAGATGATAAATAAGCATTGATGTAGCACGTATGGATGTATGGAGTAGGACTGCAGCCATTTATGAAACTAAGAAAGATCTCTAATGAGAACATGCTGACCAAGTGCTGAGTCATGTGAAGGTCTGTCTGAGGAAGAAACCAGGAATGCGTATTTGAAGTAAAACAGGAATCAGGGCAGTTGCTCAGGAGAAAGCAATTGACTTTGATTAAGTGTAGTGAGGATGATTTACACATGCTTGTATCTCATATATAAAAATACTGAGCACATGCTGAGCTTTTCAAGACAGTTTAGTGGTACTTACGGACTGTCTCTGGTAACCTGGTTGCAAAATAAATTCCTTTCTCTAACCTCAGCCTCTCATTTCATTGACCACAAGTAGAAACAGAGAAGACTTAGTTTGCTGGTAACATGTAGTCTGTGACTAGCCCTTTTTTTTTTTTTTTTTTTGAGAGGTGGCGTGTGCTTACTAGAGAGACAGAAAGTGAGAAATTATCCCGCAGGGAGTATGGCCATGCTGCAATCCCTTTTCCTCCATTCTCCTGTCAGGACTTTGGGCACACATGCACATGCGCCCAGCACGAGTTTTAAGCCACTAGATCTGGCACTTGAACTACGGTCAACTACATGGGAATCCAGTTTCGTAACTGTCACACCATCTGCTGGTCCCCTTGACTAGTCCTTCTATGATTTAATTGTTTGATTACCTTCAGGTAGATCAAAAAATTTCTCTGATTATTTGTTTTTTGATGTTTATATTTGACTTTTGTATTCATTTTATAAATTCTATTTGTTAATATTATCATGATCTGGGGACCAGCAGTTGACATAATGGCTATGTCGCTGGACTCCCAGTTGACCATGGTTCGAGTCCCAGAACCCATGGCTTAAACTCATGCCAGGCACATGTGCGTGTGTGCCTAAGATCCCAAAAGGAGAATGGAGGAGAAGGAACTGCAGTGTGGCCATCCCTGGTGGAGGCTGATTTCTCACTTTCTGTCTCTCTCTGTCTCTCTTTCTGGCAAGTGCACTATAGCAAATACCTCTCAAAAAAAAAAATTATCATGATCTGCCAACAGTCATTTGAAATAGTTCATTTTAAGAGAGACAAAGAAATAAAGACACAATTTTCAAATTGTTCTAACTTTTGTTTATTAGTTATTTATTTTAATTTTGCAACAGAACATGTGCAATCTCTGGAGAGAGTGAGAAGGCACCCTCAATGGGCCATGTTCACAGTACAATTCTTTCTCCTCCATTTCTCCCTCTTTCGGGAATTTGGAGCAACCATACACATGCACTCTCCATGTTTCTCAAGCCACCCAGGTCTAGGACTCGTACTGCATGAGTGGCCATGTGGGAGCCAGCCACCTCAACCACCACATCACAGGCTGGCCCGTATTTTTTTTTTTTAAGCATTTATTTATCTCCTCTATGAGAGGGAAACCTGGAAAGAGGTAGGGTATCCCCATACACACAATGGTCCAACCCCCCCGTCACCTCCAGTGTCGGCCAGCCTGAATCAAGAGTAAGCACACATCCGTCGTGCTCAAGGAGGTGCTGGGGCACAAAGCCAGGACTTTTCCCATGAGTCCAACTGCATTACCGCTGCACCACTGCCTGCCCCTTGGTATAATTTAATATCATTTAAATGTTGTAGGAACCAAAATCAGTGAAGAAATCCCAGTGGTCTTGAATTATGACTTATTAAGACAAACCTTAGAAAGTCACCTAATTGATTTCCTCATGAGATTTATCTCTATAAAATAGTTGCATTGTTTCATTTGTTACAGTACCTGGTATTCCCAGCCTCCTATCTAAGTACTAATCAGGCTAACCCTGCTCAGCTTCTGAAGTCAGATGAGATTAGACTTGTTTAGGGTGGTATAATCATAGACTATAAAATTGTTTTAAAGTTAAGTTTCCTCAAATCATGGAAGTCAAGAGATGCTAACAAAATATATTGATTCCCCTATACTCATATAGGTGGTTCTCAAAGTGTGGCCACAGGACAAGCAGCATCAACATCCACTGACATGTTTTTCAAGCCTCCAGATCAGAACCACACAGTCATGTGGAATCCAGTTGCTTTAACCACCATGCCACCAGCTGGCCCACAAATGACTTTATTTTTTTTTTTTTTTTGTAGAGGTTTGTGCTATAAGGCATGTGCGCTTGCCAGAAAGACAGAGAGAGAGACAGAAAGCGAGAAATCCCCCCCCCCCAGGGGGAATGGCCACACCACAATCCCTTCTCCTCCATTCTCTCGGGATCTTGGGCACGCACGCACACACGCCCGGCGTGAATTCAAGTCACCGGGTCTGGAGCTCGAACCAGAGTCGACCACATGGGAGTTCAGCGACATAGCCATTACGCTAACTGCTGGTCCACAAATGACTTTTTAAAAAGCCCACATCAACACTGGGAATGGGGAGATGAGGAGTAGATTCATTACAGCTATAGCAGAGTTATTTTAATTCTAAGAGAATTACATGGGCTATTTTAAGATAAACTCTTAGAAAGATAGTAATTTTACTAGAAAAAAATCACATTTTTATGGAGGAAATTATTAAGATGAATTCAAGATAAAAATAAGACCTAATGGGGTCACCAGGTGACATGCCGATTATGGTGCTGGATTCCCACATGGTTGACCATGATTTGAGTCCTGGACCCAGGGCTTAAACATCATACCAGAAGCATGTGTGTGTTCCCAAAATCCCAAGAGGAAAATGGAGGAGAAGGGATTGAGGTGCAGCTGTCTCCCCTGAAGGGTGATCTCTCACTTTTCTTCTCTCTATCTCTTTCCAGCAAATGCACATGCCCTATGGCAAAAACCTAAAATTAGTTAATTATTTAATTTAATAAAGACCTAAATATATGGTGGAGATGGCTCACTATTTTTTTTTTCTGTAGTAATTTCTCTGTAGTAATTCTTTAGGTCTTTCTTCCTATTACTTAAGTAAATTTTGATAGAGAAGAGATATATGTCTGAACTCTATTCTCCACTGTGTGAAGCAAACCTACTAAATTGCTCCAAATATTGGAAATGTAACCCCTTTCTTGTCCCTCTTACCACTAGCTGATGTGAAAGAGCAAAGCTGGGTAGGGTGTCTATTTTGCAAACCCAAACTTTCCTTAAATCCTATGTTTTTTTAAACAGAATTTGGAAAAAGATATCAGCAAACCATATTCTCATAGATCTAAGAGGATTCCCTAACCACTATATCAATAATAAAAGTGATGGGACCAGCAGATGGCATAATAGTTATGTCACTGGACTAGCATGGAGTCGACCATAGTTCAAGTCCTGGATTTTGCTACTTAAAACTCACACTGGGTGCATGTGTGTGTGTGTGCCCAAAATCCCTCGAGGAGAATGGAGGCGAAGGGATTGCGGCATGACCATACCACCTGGGAGGGGGGGGGTGATTTCTCATTTTCAGTCTTTCTGTCTCTCTGGCAAATGCATGCGTCCTATAACAAAAATCTCTCTCTAAAAAATTAATTAATTATAATCAAAGTAATATTTTCAACACCATTTATCCATCCCCTAAAGAATAATTTGGGGGAACCAGCAGTTAGCGTAATGGCTATGTCGCTGGACTCCCACATAGTTGACCGCGGTTCGCGTCTCGGACCCGGTGGCTTAAATCTCACGCCGGGCGCGTATGCGTGCGTGCCCAAGATCCCGAGAGGAGAATGGAGGAGAAGGGATTGCGGCGTGACCATCCCCCCGGGGGGTGATTTCTCGCTTTCTGTCTCTATGTCTCTGTCTGTCTGGCGAGCGCACGCGCCCTATAGCGAAAACCTCTCAAAAAAAAAAAAAAAAGAATAATTTGGAAGGAAAGGGGGATATTATTTAATGTTCTCCTAAAATCCTAACCCTACATTTTTTTTCACTTTTGAGTAACTTCATTTTCTCAAGAGATTCCAAAATTTAAGTCTGTCATTCTATCAGAATATGATACATGGCTTCATGTAATTTTTAGTTTACTAATACTGTCACAATACCAATGGGTTTGTCAGAACATCTGGATGTATTCCATTGCTACAAATTAAAGGTAGTCCTTATTTTGCAAACCATACAAAACAATTTTAATAACCAATGGGTAATATAATTGTTCTGTGACCTTTATAAATTGTTGTCAAAGACAAAAATCTTCCTTCTTATCTGCTATAAATACATAGGAAAACAATTAAAATATAGTAAAATTAATATTTATTTAGCACACTGTAATTTAGAACATTTGACATGGTAAGATTTTTTTTTTTTTTGAGAGGTTTTTGCTATAGGGCACGTGCGCTTGCCAGAAAGACAGAGACAGAGAGATAGAAAGCAAGAAATCACCCCCCAGGGGGGATAGCCATACCACAATCCCTTCTCCTCCATTCTCCTCTCAGGATCCTGGACACGCATGCACATGTGCCTGGCGTGAGTTTAAGCCACCAGGTCCAGGACTTGAACCATGGTCGACTAAATGGGAGTCCAGTGACATAGCCATTACGCCAACTGCTGGTCCCGATATGGTAAGATTTTTACAAAACTTAAAACTTATTATGTTTTTTCAAGTTTCTTTCTTTCTTTCTTCTGTGAGCAAGAGAAAGAGACAGACAGGCTTCCCCAACAGGGTCTTTAAGCCATGATCCGCACCTATAGCTCAGCCAGCCTATATTGTGGGCACACACATACCTGGAGTGTTCAGGCAGGTCTCCACATGCAAATCTAGAACCTTCCCAATTGAGTCAACCTCATTGAGCATTGCATTACCACTATCCAGCTCTCACTACATGATAACATTGAATGGTGCTATATGCTATACAGTAATCTAAGTGCACTGTATATAATAACATTCTTATTCTCCAAAATACTCTGGGGTAAGTACTACTATTAGTATTATTTTACATATGAGGAGAGTGAGGAACACTAAGTAAATAAAGGGATACACCATCTCATGGATGAAGATCTGACAAAGAGGTTGATTCTCCCTAAGTTAGTCTTTAAATTCAGTACAAACTCCAAACAAATCCCAACAGATATTTTCACTGAACTCAAAGTGGATCCTAAAATAGGTAAAGAGGGGGAAAATAGTATAAAAAGCAAGATGACTAAAGAGAAGGAGAAAGAGAAGGAGAAGAGATTTTGTGCTACATGATATTAAATGTATTAAGATTCACCTATTCTGGGGCCAGCAAGTGGCATGGTGGTTAAGGCTCTGGACTACCACATGGCTAACCATGGTTCCAGTCCCAGACCTGGCAGCTTGCTCTCTCATTCATATATACCCTCTCTCTCTGGTGAGCACACAGGCCCTATAACAAGTTTAAAAATAATAATGATATGAAATAAAAATAAATAAATAAATCTTTTAAAAAGAAAAAATACCTATTCTGAACATTTCATACAAGTGAAATCATATACAATCTGTGATCTTTTGCATCTGGCTTTTTTTTCACTTAGCAAGCTCTCAAGGTTCATCAATGTTGTAGCATAAATCAGTATTTCTTTTCTTTTTTACAGCTGAATAATATTTCATTGTACAAGAGCAGTTCAGAAATTCATGGAAAATGGAATTAAAGTGCAAGTTTATCTAGGTGCAAAATTTTTTGAAATCTATGCACAGTTTTTTCATAATAGGCATTTTCCATAAACCATACATGTATTTACCACGTTTTGTTTTATTCACTCATCAGTCAATGGACATTTGTTTTGTTTCTACCTTTGGATTATTTAGAATAATGCTGGTATAAACATTCATGTACTAGTTTTCATGGGGGCATATGTTTTCAGTTCTCTTGGGTAGATAGCTAGGAGTACAATTGCTGGGGAATATGTTAACTCTCTATTCACCATTATGAGGAACTGCCAAATTGCTTTTCAAAGTGGCTGCATGATTTACATCTCCTCCAGCGATTTCTCTACAATCTCACCAACACTTGCTACTACCTGTCTTTTCATTATAACCATTTTAGGGAATGTGAAACGGTATTTCATTGTGGTTTTTGTTAGCATTTGCCTGATACTTAATGATGTTGGGCATCTTTTCACATGGTCATTGGTCATTTGTTTATCTTCTTTGTAGAAATATCTATTTCAGGCATTTCTCCATTTTTAAATTAGGGTTTTTTTGTGTTTTTTATTATTGAGTTAGAAGAATTCTTTTCTAAAAAATTTTGCCAGAGAGTGCATACACTTCCCAGAAACAGACAGAGACAGAGAAAGGGAGGAAGAATCCCTCATGGAGGATAGTTATACTGCAATCCATTTGCTCCATCTCTCCCTCCTGCTGGCATTTTTTAGCACAGCACACATATGCACCTGGTATGTTTCTCAAGCCAACAGGCCTGGGCATCAAACTGCACAGTCAGCCTTGTGGGATCCATCTTCCTCAACCACCACACTACAGGTTGGCCCATAAGAATTCTTTATAGATTATGGATAAGTCTTTTATCAGGATTCTTTTTAATTTCTTAATATCCTTTGAAATATGTTTTTTAATATTTTGATCAAGTCTAATTTGTCTATTTCTTGTTGCTTATGGCTTTAGTGTCATATCTACTGTCAGAAAAGTCATGATGTATTTTTCTGTGCAAAATCCAATATGAAATTATTAAAAAACCCATGTCAGAAAGATTTACCCCTGTTTTCTTCTAAAAATTTTGTAGTTTTATCTCTTTGATCCACTTTGGGTTAATTTTTGTGTATGTAAATTCTGGATTCTCAATTCATTCAATTGATCTCTATGTGTGTCCTTATGCCAGAACCACGTTGTCTCAATTACTTTTGTTTTGTAGTAAGATTTGAAATCAGGAAGTGTGAGTCTTCCAGTTCTGTTCTTTCTCAAGATTGTTTGGGTGCATATTGTTTTTATTTCTAACATTTTTTTCTCTTAACTGCTAGAGAGTACATGCACTCACCAGAGAGACAGAGAGCATGGGAGAGGAAGAAAGCCTCCCATCCCCACCTCTGGGCATGGGGTGTAGTCCCATTGCAATCTGTTCTCCTGCATTTCTCCGTCCTATTGGGGATTTGGGGATCCCATGCATAAGAGCCCAGTGTATTTTTCAAGCCATGGGAACTGAGATTCTAACTGCAGTCAGCCAATGTGGGATCCAGGTCCCTTAACCACTAGGCCATAGCCACTAGCCCAGCATATTTTATATTCACATATCCTTTTTGATGGTTGATTTCAAAACAAAGTCCTAATGATAATTATATAAAAACTGTCTTTCTCTATTTGTGGAGGTACCCTGGTCATTTTCTTTTCTTGGTTAACATGAACACCAAGATTTCCCTTGCTGGATCTCACTGACTGGGGCAACTCTCCTGAACAAAGCCTTTTCTGTGATGGTGGCAGTTCTTCCTTCTTCCTTGAAGTTTGTTCTTAGATCAGGTCTCTTTGCATTCTTTTTTTTCAACTCTTAATTTCTTTAAGACAACTATATCTCTGATAACTCCAGTTGAACTGCTCCAACTAAAATTGAGTGAATAGTGAATACCTTAACAATATGCTATTCTGGAATTTCTAAAATTGTGTGTATATAAAACATGCACAGAGAGATAAGTACAAATTACAATGGTATAGTTACACATGTGTGTATTTAATTTACGTAAGTGATATTGTGAGATATGTAAATATATACGTGTTTATATACATATTTCTTACATTTTCACATATGAGTCTCCATACACAACTCCTTTAGTATTTGGGAAAATGTAAAATTGGTTTCAATTCCTCACAGAGTGTAAATTTTAATTTCAAACAAACAGAAAACCACTCCTCACAGGCACTAGAGTATCTCTTTGACTATTCTTGTGTCTTGAGGAATACAGGTTCCCTAGTGGCCCACACTGTCTATACAACCAGCCCCAGACTAGTGGCCAGCTGTTGCCTGACGCCGTCCATGGCTGTGAGCTAAAATTCTGAAAGTAAGTAATGCATGGGGCTATGGCCTGACCGTATACCACCGTATTTTCTGCATTGAAGTTTGGTGAGCCTTTGTAACAGTGTTGAGAAAGCAGAGACTTAATTTGATTATGCTGCTGAAAGGTGGGGCCTTTGGGAAGTGATTAATTATCAGAGTGGGGTCCCATCATTGACTCCTGATGGACACATAAAGAGAAGGAATGAGACATGCTCAGCTTGCTTAAGCTCCTGCCCTCCACCACAACGTCTACCAGCAATAAGACTCCACCAGACATACCCCCAGACCCACCAAACCAGGATCTGTATAAACCTCTAATCTCTTAAGTTATCCAGACTCCAGTAAATCTGATAGTAGCAAGAGAACAGACTGGAATACATGATGAGTTGGTTTGACTAGAATGAAAGACTGATTAATTTTCAAAAATCTTAAACGATATACATATATATGTATCTCAAAAAATTATGTTTTGAAAAATAGCAAAAAATACTTTCCAAAAAGCTGAGAAAATGAAAAAAGTGGGTAACACTCCACTAACATAAAAACTGTGGCGTATGGAGGGCATCCCATGTGCGCATGCCCAGGATCCTGACAGAAATGAAGTATGAAGAAAAGGGGACTGTAGTGTGACAAGGTCCATTACTTGGTAATTTCTCTCTCTCTCCTCCTCTTGTGCACGTGCATCCACACACACATATGCTCTGTGGCATGTGAAAGAGAGGAGTGGAGGGTTGGAGAGAGCACCAGACATTATTATTTAAAAGGAAAGGAAATGTTATAACACAGGGATAATCTTGATGACTACACATTCCTGGGAACAAAACTCCTGCTGTGTACATAGGAGTTAAGAATAAACCCTGGGCTTCTAATTGGTGAATTAATAACCACTCTGAAGAGCAGAACTGGATTAAAGCATTTAGAGACCTAAAACACGAAGACAACAATGACAACAATAGATAACACCAAGTTGACGAAAAGCAATTGCTTTTCATGGATTAACTATGAAGAGTGGCCATAGTCACGTAAATTCTGAATTCTTACATTACCTAAACTACAATTTAACTTTAAGGGGAGGAAGGTGGGTATGTGGAGAGGATGGAGGGAGGAAAAACAACCAAACCTCTTTCTTCTACTCTAGTGGAAAGAAAAAGAAGGCCTAAGATGAAATAATCAAGAAGAAGCAACATAGTACATTAAAAGACACCAAGGTAAACATGAAAATAAAGCAATTCAAAGATGGAGCTGTATAGTTACCTCTGAGGAGGAGAGGACGTTGAGAAGAAGCAGAGAACCACTGTTTTTCATAACAAAACTTGTGGACTGTTTGAGTCCTTAAACTATTTTTATTAATAAACTTGAAAGAAAAAAAAAAAGGGCCCAGCTGTGCTGGCACAAGTGGTTACATAAAACACTGCAATGCTAGAGGCCATACTGAAGATTGGGGTCCCCTTCCCAGGGCAACCTGTACATGGCAGCATGCTTGTGTGTGCCAGAGATCCTGGCTGGCTGGGAAGGGCTAGAAGGTGCTGTGGCATGAGACCCTTTTGAGGGTCTTTCACTCTTTCTCTCTCCCCCTTCTTTCTGTTTCTTTTTTATTCTTATTAAATAAATAAACATATTTTTTAAAGGAAAAAGAGAGAGAAGGGATAGAGAGAAGAGAGGATGTGAGAAGCACTGAGACAATAAATCAGTCAACTATTGGGTTGTCAGAAGAGTCATGACGTATTTTTTTTTATATTTTTCTACACAAAAATGCATTATGACTTTTCTGACAACCCAATATTAGAATACTCCAGGAATAACCGAACTTCAGCAAGAAGGATGGAAATGGGGAAAAAACAAATAGAGACTAGAAGGAGTTTATTTCTTAGGAAACATGGAAAAGGCTTAGAGCCTGAATGTGGAGCATTGACACTGAGATGGTTGAAATCTCAAGCCAACCTACTGGAATAACACTTAGAGAAAAACAACACTGTCTTGCACATATTGTCTGCCTCCTACAATTAGCATTTTATTATAGACCATGCTGTTTTCTGATTATGTAGCTGTGGAATTTACCACTTTATTTATACACAGCTATCATTTTCATAAACTTCTCTTATTTTTTTAGAGGTTTTTGCTATAGGGCGCGTGTGCTCGCCAGACAGAGAGAGAGAGACAGAGAGACAGAAAGCGAGAAATCACCCCCCAGAGGGGATGGCCACACTGCAATCCCTTCTCCTCCATTCTCTCAGGATCTTGGGCACGCATGCACACGCGCCCGGTGTGAGTTTTTAAGCCACCAGGTCTGGGATGCGAACCGCGGTCAACTACGTGGGAGTCCAGCAACATAGCCATTACGCTAACTGCTAGTCCCTGCTTTATATCTCTTTTGAAGGCCCTCTTGGTTCCACATAGCTAGGGTCATAGTAGATTCTCTATGAACGACCCATGGCTAATCAATTACTTTGGCAGAAAAAGCAGACTTTAATATTGAGAACTGATAAGTAAAAAGAAATCCAAATCTATAATTTCTAAGGTTACTCTTTTTGTAAGTACTTTATATGTATTACTTTATAGAGAAGTATAATAACAAACACGTTTATAGTACTGTGTTCTGACTTTAAATGCTTTACATATTTTAACTCATTCCCTCCTCACACTGACCTCATAATGTAAGTACTGCTGTAATCCTCATTTTATAGATAAAGAAGCCAATATATGGGGAGATTAAACAATTTGTTCAAGGTTACCTGACCAGCAAATTGCAGTCAGAACCTGGCTTCAAAGCTTATGTTCACATATATGCATCATACGTTCATACAAATATGCCATGACACTAGTATGTAATAGCAGTAATCTCAGAATAACACAGCACATTATAATGCACAGCGAGGTTCAGAGAAAGAATATGAAAGGTATTAGAAAAGAGAGGAGTCATTATGAATGGAAATTAGTACAAAGACTTTTCTAAACAAAGATGATATGACCAACCATAGATCAGTTTATTATAAGTAAATTCATCAAATGTTCCATTTGCCAAATAAAATTTTTTGAAATTTGTTGCAGCTATGTTATTACAAAAGGCACCCACACAGCCAGAAACAGAAAGGGATGGGGCATCTAAACTAAAGGTTGAGAGTCAAACTTGATATTGACAAGTCTGACAAATCTCTAGCTACGAGGCTATAGCAAAGCCTTGAGGAAATAAAGATGTGGGAAAACACACCAGTAACAAAATCAACTAGGGATTCACTAAATGGATCACTTGTAGAACTGATTTTTGGTGAACTGGCTTGTGGCAAATTCACTGTGAATCAATTGATTTTTACTACATTGGCCTGCTTCAGTGTCTGGAACGAGAATGTACAAATGCTGATTAGATTCTGCAGTTCCTAACCCAAAGATCTCGAGTCCTTTCTTACTGTAACCTATAGTAATAAATAGTCTTCACAGTATGACTGTACACACACACATACTGCAAAATATTCACATTGTCCTTACTTTAGGCAATATATACTGATATTTTCTAGCTTATATATGTGTGTGTGTGTAAATACATATACACACAGACACATACACAACACACACATACACACACACACATATATGTAAGTCTCTTTCTTTCATGAGGGCGAGAAAGAGAGAGAGACAAGTACTCTCAATGAGGTTTCACACCACAATCCTTCCCCCAGCAGCCAGAATCATCACTGGCACACATATGCCCAGTGTGTAAAGGTCAATCCAGAAACCAAACCTTGATTTTCCCTATGGAAGATCTTCTAGCTTGCAGAGCATTGCACTACCACTGTGCCCCCATAACTGGCCCCCTTTTTCTTTTTTAAAAAAATGCTGGCTACAACCCTGTAATACAATTTCCAAATCATTCAGTTGGCTATGGCTTACAGTTTAGAAAACTTTGTAACAGAAAACGGGTTCAACCTTAATTATATAGAAGGCTAATACTCTTTCAAACCAAACTAACAAGGTTAACACTTTTAGAGAAAATATGGCTACAATTCCATGTCAGTGTTCTAAAATATAATTCTCTGCTGCAGTGGAATAGGGCTACTCTCAGTCTGACTGTGGGACTGGGGGCGAGCTGGCCACCCCCATCACCGAGCAGGCACCTCGGCCTGAGGGGTCGCTGAGGAACCAGGCAGGAGCTGGAAGGGACTCCAAAGGTACTTCACTGATTATCCCCTACCTTTGCTTCAGCCACACCTGTTACACTTTGCTCTGCTGTAACTAACTACCCACTCATAGGAATGGCTTGTTTTCTTGTTCCACTAACACACCACTGCTTTGTAATATATTTTATAGTCAGGCAGTGAGATGACTTTTATTCTTTTGGCACAGTATTGCCTTGGTGATCAGGGTCTTTTATGACTCCAGACAAATTTTATCATTGCCTGTTTCTGTGAAGAATATCTAAGATAACATGATTGGAATTGCATTATTATGTAAATTAATTTGGGTAGAACTGACATTTTGATTATATTGATTCATCAAATCCAAGAGCACAGGATATCCTTCCATTTTTTTTTATATCATACTCAATTTCTTTTTTCAGTTTTTCATAGTTTTCCTTGGGTCTGAGTTTTCTCTTTTTAATTTTGCTATCGGGCACATGTGTTTTCTCTTTTTAATTTTGCTATCGCCAGAAAGACAGAGAGAGACAGAGAGACAGAAAGTGAGAAATCACCTTTCTGGGGGATGGCCATGCTGCAATCCCTTCTCCTACATTCTCCTCTCGAGATCTTGGGCACACATGCACATGCGCCCATTGTGAGTTTAAGCCACTGGGTCCAGGACTTGAACTACAGTTGACTACGTGGGAGTCCAGCGACATAGTCATTATGCCCAGTGCTGGTCCTGGTTCTGAGTTTTCAAGCTCTGTTGGTTCATCATTGACTCAAGAAAAACCAGACAAGCTGTACTGACTTGGTTTTTGGTCACGTGGCTAGAACCACTATTTTATATTACTTCTAATTCGGTGGCATTGTAAGTATTACAGGGAAAAATGGCAAAAACATATGCCAACTGCTATTGTAAGTGTCTCTTCATTTTGCCATGCATTTAAACAAACTGGATACTGATTATACTTCAAGTGTAAAATGTGGAGGGCCTATTATGCCTTTTGAGTTCAATTAAATTTTTAATTACTTGGTAAAGGGAAGCGCATCAGGAAAGAGAGATGGCATTTTATCCAAAGACTTTTCTAAAGTTAAGAGTTGAAGAACAATGAGATTTTTATCTGCCATTGTTCTCTGATGGTGAGACAAGGCTTTTTTATGAGCTCATTTAGGTTTGCATATTTGTCAGTTTTGACCATCTCCATTTGCCCATCTGCAGTGCATGTGTATCAGCTCTGCTGACTGCTAATGGCAAAGATTAGCGTCAAGGACAAAGACTAAGTAAAACCCCTGCCTGTTTTCAGGTATTCACAATTTCTGGGATTATATCCTTTGCAGCTAGAGCTTTCCATATTGGAGTCAGCCCAAAACTTAATTTAGGAAGAAAGTTTGATTAACATTCCTTCAGTTACAAGGCCCTTATAAACCAAAGTGTTCTCTTGGCACCTTTGTTAGTTTTTTTTTTTTTTTCTTCCTTGTCCGTACGAGTATATTTACAAGAAGAAGGAGAAGAAAGAGCTGAAGTTTGAAACAGACTTATTAAGAAGGTGAATGCAAAGTACCCAGTTTGCAAGGCTGAGAAAATATAAAAGTGAAATACAAAGGGTCTTCAAAAAATTCATAGAAAATGCATCTTATGAAAAAACTGTAAATGGATTTTACGTTTTTGTACCAAAATAAACTTGTACTTTAATTCCATTTGCCGCAAACTTTTTGAAGTCTCATTGTGTTACATCAGTATTTGAATACTCTGAATGACTGCTGCATGTGTTGGATTATTCTGGCGACATTGGTAAGAATCTACATGAAACTCCAGTCCCACATGAGAGGATTATGCTAATCAGAGAAGATAGCAGGAATTGTCCCTATTTGAGTTACTCAGCATCATTCAAAAAAGTCTGTTACTTTTGGCACTGCTAAGCTTCTTTTATAAAAAAATTTTTTATTAACTTATTATTCTTCAACTTAACCAGAGAGAGAGACAGAGAGTGAGAGTGAGAAAGTAAGCCACCAGATCCAGGACTTGAACCATGGTTGGCCATTGGGAGTCCAACACCATAACCACCACGCCACCTGCTGGCCCCATTACTGCTAAACTTCTAACCCCAGTAAACCACTAGGAAATGTCTTGCTACTGCTCAAAATAAGACTGGTTGAGGACTGTGAGTGATTACTCAAATACCTTCAATGGCATGGTACCCGTTAATAAATCTTTGTAGGCCCTTAATAAATATTTGTTGACTGATTAAGTGATTAAATGAGATGACAGTATGCAAAATGCAGGACACAGGGGACCCTCAGCAAACATTGGCTGAATCAAATCCTAAATTATTCATTCTTGGGGAAGGATTTAAAATAAACTCTCTAAAGCTTAATTTTCTTTCTTTTTTTTCTTTTTATTTGCCAAAGGACATGTGCACCCACCAAAGACAAACAGAGGGAGAAAGAAAGGGAAAGCGAAAACCATTCCTCCCATTCCACCCCCACAGAGGATGGTTATACTGCAATCCCTTCTCCTTCATTTCTACCTCCTTCTGGGATTTGGAGCATGCATGCACACATGAGCCTGGCATATTTTTCAAGCTGCTAGGCCCAGACTCAAACCATGTAGTTAGTCACATGGATTCCAGCCTTGTTAACCACCATGCCACCAGCTGGCCCTAAGGCTCCATTTTCAAATAGGTAAAATAGAAAGAACTGTGAGGGGACCTCAAAAAAGTTGTAGAAAATATAATCAAAGTATGAGTTTATTTTGGTGCAAAAAATTTTTAAATTCACGCACAGTTTTGTCATGAGATGGCTTTACCATGAACTTTTTGAAGACCCCTTATATGTCTACCTTAAAGAAGAGTCGTGGGAGAATAAATGGAGTGACAGTATGCAAATACCTGACACACAGGGGGACCCTCAGCAAACACTGGCAAATCGAATCCTAAATTACTCATTCTTGTCAAAAGAGTTTCTCCCCAATTTTAGTCTTTCTACCAATAACTCAATGTATTTATTTCATTCCCTGGATTATCTAGTCATTCTCTTCCTTCACAAATAATCACCTTGGCCCAGCCTAAGTAGCATAGTCTGTAGCACACTGGACTGCAGTGCTGGGCGCCACATGGCCAGCAATGGGTTTGGATCCCTGGGTCAGCTTCGAACACACCAGGCACACATGTGGGCACCCAGTTCCTGACACCTGAATGAGACCCTGTTAAAGGTGCCATTCAGTCTTTCTTGCTCTCTCTCTTTACATTAAATATATGTGTGTGTGTGTGTGTGTGTGTGTGAGTGTGTGTGTAAATATATATATATATGTGTGTGTGTGTGTCTCTCTCTCTAAAGTAGAGAAATCAAAAATAAACATTAGATATTGTGATAGCAATAAAAACAA
Source organism: Tupaia belangeri chinensis (assembly GCF_000334495.1). Classification (NCBI taxonomy): domain Eukaryota; kingdom Metazoa; phylum Chordata; class Mammalia; order Scandentia; family Tupaiidae; genus Tupaia; species Tupaia belangeri. Next base: position 1,249,600 of record NW_006159731.1, on the reverse strand, counting down.
TGAAGCTTTGCTTTAGATAGTAACAAGCTCACAAAACAGTCCAGGCCCTGGGTGTACATTGGTAAGGGAGACAGAGAATCTAATATTTTTCCCTGCAGATTTTTATAAAGAACCCAGTGATTATCATTTTATGGTATCTTCTTATCAAGAACGGCCTCTTGGGCTGGCTCTGTGAATCAGTGGCAATGTGCTGCTCAAGAGAAGTTAGATCCCCCTGACAATCACAATGTAAATCCCTGGCCAAGGCAGCCTGAAACACGCCAGGCACACATGTGAGTATCCAAGATCTGTCAAGCTGGAAGATGGGAAGAAAGGGATTGTGTCATTGCCAGATCTTACAAAGGGTTCTCGGGTTCTCTCTCTCTCTCTCTCTCTCTCTCTCTCTCTCTCTCTCTTTCTCTTTCTCTTTCTCTTTCTCCCTCTCATGTGTATGCATGAGCTCTATCATAAGTGGAGAAAGAAAGAAGAAAGAAAAACCAGAAAGAGGGACCAGTAGTTAGCATAATGGCTATGTCGCTGAACTCCCATGTAGTCAACTGTGGTTCGAGACCCAGTGGTTTAAACTCACACCGGCCACGTGTGCATGCATGCCCAAAATCCCGAGTGGAGAATGGAGGAGAAGGGATTGCAGCATGGCCATCCCCCTGGGGGGAGGGGTGATTTCTCGCTTTCTATCTCTCTGTTTCTCTCTTTCTGGCAAGCACACGCACCCTATAGCAAAAACCTCTCCAAAAAAAAGAAAGAAAAGGAAAAACAGAAAGAAAAAAAAAAAAAGAAAGAAAGAAAAGAAAAACCTTTCACCAGTTACCTAAATTAACATTATTACCATTATTGATTAGATTAATATGGGAAGTTATGACAGATGCTAAGATACTTCCCTACAAATAAGATGAAAACAGCATCCAAAAGGAAAAGATACAGTAAAGAGGCCAAAAATCATCTGAGTTAGAAGGGGCCACTCTACACAGATGCTTAGCTTCTCAGAAGACTGACAGCTCCTGTTCGTGACAGGCCAGACAGTTTGTGGGCTGCCCCTTCCCTTCTGCCAGGCCAGATAATGATCAGCTACTGACACATGAATAGGAAGAGCTGGGCCTCAGCCTGCAACTGCAGTGCAGGGCACCAGTGCCAGCCAACAAGCCTGCAAGGCAGTTGGAGAATAGAAAAATGCAAATGTTCTGGGTCTCCTCACCCATCAGTTCAGAATCTAAGTACTCATATATAGTTGGGTGTTTCAAGAAGATAAAAAAAATTACTTTTAGAAAAAGACGACAATTTAAAACCAGTTTTGAACTGTTCTCATGTGAGGTCTTCAAAAAGTTCATGAGAAATGCATATTATGAAAAAACTATGAATGGATTTCAAAATGCTTTTGCACCAAAATAAACTTGTACTTCAATTCCATTTTCCATGAATTTTTTGAAGTTCCCTTGTATTTCAGAAGCCTTTGATTTCTAGTGATATTCCTATGTTTTTCATCCCTAAGCATCATAATATTTGAAAAATAAAACAAAACACTTAATCTTCCTTGAATTAGGTTCCATTTATTTTGTCAATATTCTACTTCTCAGGAAGGAGGTAAATCAAGTACCAAAGACCTCTGAGATATCAAAAGTGAAGCTTCTTTCCATAATTTTATTCTGTCTAGTCCAATATTTTTCCACCTTAAAAGGAGTTAGCTTCCAGTGTTCTCATATACACTAATGAGCTACAACAATACTCAACAAGAATTCACACTAACCTATGTAGCAATGAAGAAGATAGCCTTGTGATTTTTCCCAGCATTTTAGGCACTTTTCAAAGAAAAACTGTTTTTAGTTTGCTTTGCCTCTCTGACTGCGATAGGACACAACTCACTTTGTAGAAGTGAGTAGAGGCAATGTTTCTGTTTAAGTTACACTTACTGCCATGTTCTACTACAGCTGGGCCTGCAGATCCTCTGCCTTCGAAATCATTGGAAACAGTAGATTTAATCTCCTACTGCCTCTGCAGAGGCTGCTTGTGTTTTAGAGCTGTTGCAGCATGATGCTTTTACTTTTTCCTCTTAGAAGTGATTTGTATTTGGAATTTAATTACAGATGGGAGTCAATGGTCAGTATCCTCTTAGGAAATGCAAAAATTAAGATTTTTTTTTTCTTTTTTTTTGGAGAGGTTTTTTCCTTATTGGGTGTGTGCGCTCGCCAGACAGACAGACAGAGACAGAGAGATAGAAAGCGAGAAATCACCCCCCGGGGGGATGGCCACGCCACAATCCCTTCTCCTCCATTCTCCTCTCGGGATCTTGGGCACACACGCACATGCGCCTGGAGTGAGTTTAAGCCACCGGATCTGGACGCGAACCACGGTCGACTACATGGGAGTTCAGCGACATAGCCATTATGCTAACTACTGATCCCAAATTAAGATTGTTTGGATCAGCCAGTGTGACAGTTAAGGCAGGCAGATCTCATATGGCTGACTACATGGCTTGAATCCTGAACTTAGACTTGCTACGGAAAACATGCCAACTGCATGTGTGCATGCCCAAAATCCCGTAAGGGGAAATGGAGAAGGGATTGTGACATGGCCATCTCCCCTGGTGGGGTACTTTTTCTTTCTCACTTTCTCTGTCACCCTCCCACCCCACCCAACCCCTCCCTCACCCCCTGCCTCCATTTGCAGGTACCTTCTGGCAAAATGAAAATAAATAAGTGGGAAAAATAAAAGATTGTTTCCCCATCCCATGAGTTGCTTCTGTTTTTGTTCTGTTTTCAGTTTTGTCACTTAACATCTCACCTTCTCTTGGCCTGTCTTTTATTCCTGCTATGGCTATGGCTTTGTGAATGTCTAGCTGTGGCCTGGCAGCACCTCATTCCACCCCTACCTCATTTTCTCTCACTTTGCCCCAGGTGAAAGATGCCTGTGGTTAAAGCATCAGCTCTTGCAGGGGTGCAAACCTTGAACTGTGAAAGGTTAACATCCCTGGGATAATGTTTATGCAGTGAGGACAGCAACTGGTGAGTGAATGCTGCCCCCTTCTCTCCCACCCCAGGTGAGCAATTGTCAGACACACCCTACAGAGTTACTCAGGTAATTCCAGAGAGATCAGCATCAACTGCCCACATGGGGAAGACCAGCTGGATAAGGCCTCTCTAGTTTCCCTCTCACCACTCCTGTTCCCATCTCACACGGCTTTCAGGGGATGCAGGCTGGTACAGGTACAGATCAAACTCCTCCCAACAGTGACTTTTCTTCTTTCCCTCAGCAATATTGGACATTACCCTTTTTTTTTTTTTTTAATGGTGGATAGCATGTGAGAAAGGGAGAGAGGGCACTTACCAATAGGGCCTGGTCACATCGCAATCCTTTTTCCTCCAATTCATCTGATCAGGGTTCTGTATGTGCATGTGCATGCCCAGAGTGTTTTCAAGCCTCTGGAGTCAGAGCTTGAAACCTTGGGGGGTTGAGGGGGGGCCTGTGGGATCTGGCTTTCTCTGCACAGCGTTTAACCACTGCACTGCAGGCCTGTCCCTGTCTACCTTCTTAAATGCTGTCAATCTAATAGTAAAAATAAATATAAATAAATAAATAAGTCTTGCTGTTTGAATTTGCATGTGCAATAATTATTAAGTTAAACACAAAACACACTTTTTAAATTCAGCAAATAAACCACAATCTAGAATAAGAAATTTTGAGCCAGCCAGTGAAGTGGCGGTTAAGGTGATTTATCCCACATGGCCAATTACGAGGTCCTGAACCCAGCAGCCTTAAAAAACCACCAGGCACGTGTGCATGCATATCCAACATCCTGAGAAGAGAATGGAAGAGGAGGAATTACGACCTGGTCACACACTGGGGTGTGCCTTCTCACTTTCTGTTTCTCTCTGTCACTCTCTTCCCAGCTAGGGCATATATATGCCCTATAGCAAAAAATAAAACAAAACAAAACAAAAATCAAAATTAAAAAAAAACTTAAAAAACATCAGTAATTTCTCCTACTATTAAAACCTGAGAAAAATGATTTGTCACCTCTCCTCCACGCCCCTAAGAGAAAAGCCTTGCTTTCTGATTTTCACACAAACAGCATTGAAATAACACTACCAGAAGTCTTCCTCCTACTGCCCTAGAGCCTTTGAAATGTGGATTAGCAAATGATGGGTCCATAACTCGAACCTGGGGCAGACTTTCATAAAATGTTAGTGTTGGGGGCTAGCAGGTGGTGTGGTTGTTAAAGCCCTGGACTCTCACATGGCTGACTACAGCTTAAATCCCTGACCTCCTCATAGCTTGCTTTCTCAGTTTCTCTCTCTCTCTTTCTGTGTGTGTGTGTGTTGGGTAAACACATGCACACTATGGTAAATTTTTAAAAATAATAATTTTTTTAAAAAAATTTAATGTTAGAGCTGGAATAGATGTTGAATGACATCTAGTTCAGTATCCTCACTTCAAAACTGGAGACACAGGGGACCAGCAGTTAGCGTAATGGCTATGTCGCTGGACTCCCATGTAGTCGACCGTCGTTCGCGTCCTGGACCCGGTGGCTTAAAACTCACGCCAGGCGCATGTGCATGCGTGCCCAGGATCCCGAGAGGAGAATGGAGGAGAAGGGATTGCAGCGTGGCCATCCCTCTGGGGGGTGATTTCTCGATTTCTGTCTCTCTGTCTGTCTGGTGAGCGCACACGCCCTATAGAAAAAACCTCTCCAAAAAGAAAAAAAAAAAACTATAGACACAGAAACTAGAGAAAAGTATCTGAGTGGCTCAACCAACACAACCACAAACAGTTGTAGGCCCGACCTGGGACTCCTAACTCTCAGTTCGGTGCTCAATCATGCTGCCCTTCCCTTAGAAATTGATCCAGAATATCCTTACTCCAAATGTCCGATAAGATCTCATTTACTAGTAAAATACAAGGTAAAAAATGTTATTATTTCACCATAAAAGGATCTCATAGGACTATTTTTTAAGGAAAAATATCTGCAAAGGTATCTCTGTAAGTCACTTTGGAATAATGAGCCTTTGAAAGAGCTTCTGAGGAGTCTAATGCTGGGGCTAGATGGTGGCGCAGAGAGAAAATTCAAGGCTCTGTGAGGCTGGTCCACATGGGCAGGCTCTGGATTTGCGTTTCTGAGTACACTGGGCATGCGTACGCCCATGATCTGGGGCTGGCTAGAGCTGGGACTGGATCTTGAAATGGAGACTCTATTGAAAATGACTCTTTCTCTCTCTCTCTCTCTCTCTCTCTCACACACACACACACACTCATAAAAGAAGGAAAGAAACTTAAAAAGAAAGAGTCTAAAAGTGCAATGTATTACTAGAATACTGGGATCCCAGCATACATCACTATCCAAATGTGATATAAAATAAAGAAAAGAATTGCTAATGAAAACTCAAGAACAATAGATAAAAGGGTGTCAGAGACCTTAAATGTCTTACAGGCCTATACCTGCCAGCAAAAGGAAGCCTGGAGATTAATTTCTCACAAAACTATATTTCAGAGTTAACTCTGTTTTTGTTTTGGCTGTGTTAGAGATTATCTTGAGTTTTCATATGGATGGTTTTTATTTATTATGATAAAACTAAAATAATAAAAGCTAAGTCATTAGGAGGTATGTAGAACAGTTGAGTCCTAAAGGCATAATTTGTTTACTTTTATTTATTTCTTCCATGAGAGACACAGAGTGCCCCCCCCCCACCACCCTCAATCAGGTCTCCACACTGCAATTCACCCTCAGCTTCAGCCAGCCCTGGATCACAGGCATGCACCTGCCCAGCATATTCAAGGAGGTTTCTGAGTGCCATTCTAGAATCCTTCCGTGTGGATCAGTCTCACAGAGCATCACGTTTTACCACTGCACCACCATCCAGCTACTGAATGTAGAATATTTATCTCCATTATGATTAATCCTCCTAGTAATAACCCTGCTAAGTTTGTTTTAGTCATGTATTATTTCAGTGCAGTAAGAGCCAACTCTTACTTTGAGTTCCCCCAAAAGCAGGCCTCGAGACAGGATTCTGGTGCAAATGGTTGATTTGGAACATGACGGAAACGCTGACAGGGAAGTGGAGAAGAGACACAGGGAAGGCAGACGATAGGAATTGTGTTACCGTTTCTACGCTGGCCATGCTGAGCTCCATGCTCCTGGAAAATAAAAACTTGAAACAATGGTAGAACACATACCCGAGCTGTCCCACCTGAAGGGCAAAAGAGCTGGTATGTTGGTCAATGTCTAACAATCTGTTCTGAGAGAGGACGGGAGAGCTCTGATTTGCAGCATTTGATCATTTCCATGGTACGAATGTTCTCGCTATATATGGTCATTTACGCGTTACCGATGTAACATCGCTAAACTTGGAATTGGGATGAACTGCATATCCTGGGCTCTCATAAGTTTATACAAGCCACCTCCAGTGCACCACGGCCACTCCCATCAGGCTAAGGATTGCTCAGGATCAGGGTGTGGGGCTCACTTCAGCCTGCCATATAACTAGCAAAGTGAGCTACAGAGACCAGAGAGAGTCAAGCGCTGCCATGGAAATCTGGCTTGAGTGCACCAAAGTAGTGGTAAGGGTGAAGGGAAAAGGGTGAGGCTCCAAGGGTGACTATTCCACCCCCATATTAATGATGACTGAAGAATGTACAGCTCACCAAAGGTCACCGAGCTAGTCGTCAAAGAGCTGAAATTCACACACAGAACTAGCTGATGCCAAAGTCTGTCTCTTTGTCATGCTGCTTATCCTGGAAGAAACGTTGTCTCACAAAGCATTAGTAAACAAAGAGAATTTTATAGTATTACTTAGGATAGATTAAACTGCTCTAACAAATAGATCTAAATATGCAATGGCTCACGACAATATAATTTTATCCCTGGGAAGAAATTCAAGTAGTTTGGAGTGGAGGAAGCTGGCGGGAGTGGGAGGGAGTTGTCCTCCATCCAGTCATTTAGAGTCTCTTTAATTCTGTTGCTCTGCTATTCCCCTGGGCCATCGTGGTCATCTGTATCTAACTGTGCCATTTCTTTAAAATCATCGCTTGCATTCTACTGGTGAGAACCAGTCACATGGCCATACCTAGCTGCGAGGCAGGCTGTAAAATATAGTTCCTGGCAAAGCGGTGGCATTCGGCTGTAACTGTGTGGTACTGGGTGGACAGAGGGAATTTGGAGGGCAACTAACTGACTTTACTACACTTTCCCATAGGGTATTTAGACTAAGGTATTATTTTCCATTTCATTAATAAATTTTAAAGTCTGGAGTAATTCAAAGGCAATTTTTTATATCTGGTCTACAAATATTTTTAAAACTTTGTTTTTACTGTCAGTTTGGGTGTGCCTGCCAGAAAGAGAGAAAATGATCTCTCCTCTCCCTCCCATGAGATAGAGTCACAGTGCAATCCTCTTTCCTGCATTCCTCCATCCCATCAGGATTTGGGGCATGCATACACACCTGCCCAACATGTTTTTCAAGTTATCAGAGCCAGGATTCAAACAGTGATGGGCCATGTGGGGTTTCCTTAACTACTGAGCTACAGAACTAGCTCTAAACTTGTACTTTAATTTCATTTTTCCACGAACTTTTTTGCAATCTCCTTGCCATTCTAGGGCTGCACTGTTCAATACACTAGCTTCATATGACTTTTGAGTACTTGAAGTGTGGTGATTTAAGATATTTGCCCAGGCATGTATGCACGCGTGCCTAAGATCCCAAGAGGAGAATGGAGGAGAAGGGATTGCACCGTGTCCATCCCCCCTATGGAGTGATTTCTCGCTTTCTGTCTCTCTGTCTCGCTCTGTCTTTCTGGCGAGCACATGCGCACTATAGCAAAATCCTTTCCAAAAAAAGATATTTGCAATAGGTGCCAAAGTTGCTGCACCACGGCTGCAGAAGTGACATGGAATGCATGAGGTTTTGAAGATGGTGGGGATGGTCCCCAGGGCCAGTGAGGCCAGAGGGACCAGCAGAACCACAACGTGCAGCCTCGGGTTGTCGCAAACGGGCCTCTGAAACACAGCTCCTGGATGGACATCTGGCTGTTCATCATTTTCCTCATGCTGGTGTTTTTATTCATTTATCTTTTGCCCTGGTGAGAATTCTAAAAGGAGCTAAAGTGATGAGTTTGCTGATATCTAAATAAGCTAGCTTCTAGAGTGAATTCTGAAAATGACTACAAACTTCTGGAATATAGAAGGTAGGACTGTGCAGCAGCAGAATTTCAAACCTCTTAAGGAACTTTCATTTTATGTATCACTCATTAGGAGAACTCTTACATCTCACCCATTAGGAGCTAAGTTTTAAAAACTAAACTCTGATTCACGTTGAAAACTTTTTCAGATATCTTTTTCAGGGGCTGAATATTAAAGTATTTGTACTTAAAGTTTTAGTGCATTCATTACATATAGAGATGGCTTTAACATTTAAAAAAAAAAAAAGATATTTAAGATGTTGGGGCCAGTAGGTGGTATGGTAACTAAGGCATTGGACTACCACATGACTGACCACTTTTCGAGTCTTGGACGTAGAGGCTTGAAAATTTTACCAGGTGCATGTGCGTGTGTGCCCAAAATCCCAAGAGGAGAATGGAGGAGAATCAACTGTGGCATGACCATCCTTCCTGGGGAGTGATGTTAATGCAAAGATGTTAATGCAAAGAAAGTAACTGAGTGTTACAGGACCTTGGAAAAATGTATGAACTCTTCAAATATGTTTGCAGAAGTAACAGCGGAAAATTAATCTCTCTCTCTCTCTCTCTCTCTGGTAAGTATATGCACACTAAAGCAAAAAACTAAAAATAAATATTGATAATTTAGTTAAATTAAATAAAACCAAAAAATGAAAGATATTTTAAATGTTACGTGTAAAATACAGACAGATTTTAAAGATCTAGTACAAAGAGAAACTATCTCGGGAACCAGCAGTTAGCGTAATGGCTATGTCGCTGGACTCCCACGTAGTAAACCGTGTTTTGCGTCCTGGATCCGGTGGCTTGCATGCGTGCCCAAGATCCCGAGAGGAGAATGGAGGAGAAGGGATTGCGGCGTGACCATCCCTCCTAGGGGGTGATTTCTCGCTTTCTGTCTCTATGTTTCTCTCTGTCTGTCTGGCGAGAGCACGCGCCCTATAGCAAAAAAACCTCTCCAAAAAAAAAAAAAGACAAACTATTTCATTACTAAAATTTATTTATTGCCTAAGGCACATTAAAATAATATTTTGGATATATTTTGTAAAATAAAATATATATTGAAAATAATTTTATCTGATTTTAAATGTGACTACTAGAAAAATTTAAATTATTTATGTGGTTTGCATTATCTTATTGGGTAACATTCCTCTAGTGGATGTCAATTTTGTAGACCTGTTTAGCAGCTTTGGCTCCAAAACAATGCAAATCAGTTGCAAAGTGAAGGTGCAAATGTTGCAGAAGATGTAGAAGTAGACAAAGCCAGTGGAAGTGGTAAGAACTCCTCAGGTCACATGCAAAGACTTGCCCACACAGCAGCCAGCAGTTTAACAAGAGAACCACAAAAGACAAGAACACCAACAAGGATGTTAATCCAAAGAAAGTAATTGAGTGTTACAGGACCTTGGAAAAATGTATGAACTCTTCAAATATGTTTGCAAAAGTGATAGCTGAAAATTAATCTCTCAGAGTACATCAGAAATAAACAACCAACATGTCTCATTTCAAAGAATTAAAAGAATCAGTACAAGGTTATAAAGTGAACAGAATTTTGCTGTGAGATAGACTAAATTAAATAAATTATAGTTTTATTCTTATAAATAAAATCCTAATTCAGTTGTTTTTTGAAATTAGCCACAAAATTTAGTTTGTGATTTTAACTGTGGGCAAATACAAGCATAATGCTTAGCTAGTTTGTTCAAAAGGGGAATAATTTATTTTAAATAATTTAGTTTAAAACATAAATAATAGGATTGTGAGACCAGTAGGTAGTGTGTTGGTTAAGACGCTGGATCCCACATGGCCAACTTCTTGGTCTGAGTCTTGGACTCAGTGACTTAAAAAGCATGCTGGGATGGGTCTAGCAGATGGCATAATGGTTACGTAGTTAGCCTCCCATGTGTTCAAGTCCTAAACCCAGTAGCTTAAAACTCACACCAGGCACGTGTTCATGGCTGCCCAAAATCCCAAGAGAATGAATGAGAAGGAATTGTGGTGTGACCATCCCCCCAGGGGGAGTGGAAGGGATGATTTCTTGCTTTCTCTGCCTCTCTCTGTATCTCTGCAGAGTACATGTGCCCTATACCAAAAATCTCTCTTAAATACATAAATAAATAAATAAAATAAAAACCACACTGGGTATCTATCAGTGCATGCCCAAAATCTGAGAGGAGAATGAGAAAGAAGTGATTGTGGTGTGGCCATTGCCCCGGGGGAGAGGGGAATGATCGTTACTCCCCTTCTATCCCCTTCCCCATTTTTGTTTCTCTCTGGAGAGAGCAAGTGCCTTATAGCAAAAACCTCTCCAAAAAAAGACACAG
>NW_006159731.1:1234762-1238516 GCF_000334495.1 Tupaia belangeri chinensis | reverse complement strand
CCAGGGGGGATGGTCACGCCGCAATCCCTTCTCCTCCATTCTCCTCTCAGGATCTTGGGCACGCACGCACACGCGCCCGGTGTGAGTTTTAAGCCACTGGGTCCGGGACACCAACCACGGTCGACTACGTGGGAGTCCAGCAACACAGCCATTACGCTAACTGCTGGTTCCCAAGAGCTTTTCTATTATAATGTCACATATAGCACTTTTGGAGGGCCCAATTTATTCCATAGATGACAAGATATCTTGATTAAAAAACATATAGAAACACCTAGAAAGCATGGTGTCTGGAAAGAGGAGAACCCCATTTTCTAGCCTCAGCTTCCTTGCAAATATTCCATAATAAATATTTATAAGGCTAAGAGAATACCAGTTTTTGCCCCCTTCTCAAGGTTACATGCTTACTCTTTAACAGTCACCTAAGATATAGATCACCCCAAACAGAGCCACAAATGTGAATACATTCACATACTGATGGATCTGAAAGTCAATCGGTCAGCCAGATAAATATAGCCAGCCGTCCATATCTACACGTTCCAAATCCACACATGCAAATAACCACAGATAGAACATATTTGGGGGAAAAAAACCATTGCATTTGTACTGAACACATACAGACCTTTTTTGGGGGAGGGCCTCATTATTCCCTGAACAATGCAGTGTAATAGTCATTTACATAGCATTACACTGTATCAGGTATTCTAAGTAACCCAGAGATGATTTAAATTGTACACCATTTTCTATAAGTGACTTAAACATCCACAGATTTGGGGACCAGCATATAGCGTAATGGTTACACTGCAAGACTCCCACACAGTCGACCATGGTTCGAGTACCAGACTCAGCGACTTAAAACTCATGCCAGGTGCACGTGCATGTGTGCTCAGAATCCTAGGAGAGGACTGGAGGAGATGGTATTGCGGCATGGCTATCCCCCTTGGGGAGCGATTTTTCTCTTTCTGTCTCTCTGGCAAGCACATGCACCCTATAACAAAAATCTAAGAAAAAAAAACTAGATTTTTGTATCCATGGATGTCCTGGAACCAATTTCCCTGAGAGTATCAGAAGATGACTTGTTCCCACTAATAAAAATATTTATAGGGGCCAGATGGTGGTGCAGTGGTAAAATCAGATGAGAAGGTTACTGGTTTGCATCTGGAGACCTCCCTGGGTGCACAGAGGACCCACATGCCTATAATCTAGGCAGACCGGGGCTGGTGTGTAGATTTCAACATGACAATCCTGTTGTGAGTGTTATATCTCTGTTTGTTACATTTATGGAATAAACAAAATTAAATACATAAAGTATGTATTTGTAGATGGGAATATGTGGTTCATTTATTTTTGTAGAAATAAAATAACTACAAACCAGAGAAAGAAAAAAACCTCTTTTTACATGCACAGTAGATGCTTAATAAAAATATGATAAAGGAGGTACAGGTTGAAATATTTCTTCCAGTGCATATTTTCTCATTCTCATGCCTGTGATATTTGCACACAATGAGGAAATACCCACTGTTAAACTGGATCTTCCAGCTGAGTGTGGTGGAGGAGCTGAAGCGTGATGTGGGCAATTCCCAGAAGCACTACGTGAACACCGTGATCTGCAATGCACCGGCATAGACGGTAACTGAAATTGTCACGGCACACATAAAATCACTGCAAGGTTTCTAAGTGAGGACAGAAATGATGAATTCTGAAATGCTACCTAAAGTTTTCAGTCTAGCAGCAACCTTGGAAAAAATACCAGTCTCCATTATGTCATTAAAGAAGTCAAATGAAAGCTATTCAGTCTACAGTAGCTTGATATTTGACAGATGGCTCCGTGCAAAAATACAAAGCAGGACACAACAGCAGCAGAAACAGAGCTAGTCTTAACCATGCTAAAGACTTGGAAACTTGGGTAGCAATCCTACATAGCTAACTGGTCCTCAAAGAAGACTTTGTATTAACAAATGGCAGAGGGAGAACACCCTTTCCAGTCAAGCTCCGTCCTTTGATAACTTTTTCTCTCAAAAAAAAAAAAATCAGTGTGTTCATGTATTGACATGTAAGGACAGAACATTTACGTTAAAGATGTAGGGGAAATGATTCAACGCACCATAACTATGGGAAGACCAGTAGGCAGGTCTCTCTATGCTGGTGGGTGGTGGATGGAAGAAGTTAGGGAATTGCAGCTAGTTCATGTTGTATTTGATAACTGACTTTGGCCCCCGGTTTCAGTCACTACAAAAGTCAATGCTTTGATAGAATCCTGTTTTTTACTTTGCTACTCTGGCCAAATTTCAAATACTGAACAATTTTGAAAAGTCAAAGGTTTCCACTTATTTTCTCACTGGCAAGCACCTGAGTATATATGTGCAAATTTAAAAGTTTTTTTGATCTAAATTGAAGGAGGAAAGTTGATCCTTTTCAATTTAGGATTTGGTGGGTGTGGCAATCCGGGAAGACCTGGGAAATAACTACTGTTTGGTTTGGATGATACACTTGACTGCCATTAAAAGAGCATATAATTACAGCCTAAATGTAGACTTAAAATTTTAACAGATTTATCTAAACTTTCAAAATTTGTACCATTGGCTGTAACCACCTAAAACTATTTTATGGCAGATGTTACAACAGTATGTGAAATATTGAAGTCATGTGGAAAAAGGGTTCTTAAAAATCCCTCTCCTGTTACCTTGCTCCTCTGTTAACATTATACTCGGGGAGGGGGGTTTCACTTTATTCTTAGGAATTCAAAGGAATTATTTTGTAGATACTTCAAGATTTTGTCTAAATATATGAAGGCTGAAAAGAGAGCTCTCTTTTTCTTCAGCGTGAGAAACAGCTCTTCCCCCATCCCTGGTCCCCTGTCTTAATATTTCACAAAATCTCTCCGGTTCTGGGTGAAGAAAGCGCAGGAAGGGAAAAGAAATGAACGCGACCCAAGAGCTCCACTCGGTTGAAGAAAGGTGGATAATCATTAACATATAAATGTTGCTTTTCCCATCCCAAAGCGCCTTACTTAGAGCACAGACTGCAGAGACTGAAACGGTTGAGAACTCCGCGTAGGGCTACTCGGGCACTGCAGGAGTGGGGATGGAAGGAATCCGGCCCGTCGCCAGACCCTGCGGGGAAGGGAGATGTGCACCGAAAGACATCCTAATCGAAGAGGGCCAGGACCTGGCTGAGAATGACTCTAGCGAGCACTTCCTGGCCCGGCGCTAGTTCCCTTCCCAAACATGCCTATGTGGTCCTATCTACAATCGCCTTTCCCAGGGACCGCTGAGGAAAAAATAAAGATCTGTAGGGACACCCGCCCCTCCCCGTCTCTCTCCAGAAGGGTAGGAAAGGGGGAGTGTCCCAAATCAACGGCTTCAGGATGTGAACAAGGTGGTACAGGAAACTTTTAAGTTGTTATTCGTAGCACCGGGGTGGGGGTGGGACAGAAGAGAAGGTATCCTTCCGTAACAAAACTTTATTTTTTTGCCTTGCGGCCGCACGTCTGCGAAACGCCGGCTTCTTTCGCTTTGCACCAGGCGACAGTCGCGGGCGCCACCTGCGCGTCCCGCGCGGAGAGGATGGGGGTGGGAAGTTGTCCGCATTGGGTCCCCCGACGCCCGCTGCAAAGAGCCGAGAGCATGACAAACTTCAGACTCTTTTGCCTGTGTCTCCTTCATGCACCGCACACCCCAGTTCGAAGGGGTTTCGTTCTCAGAATCTGCAACTCCCGTGAGCTCCCGCCGAACCTGGCAGAGATTGCGGCGGGGGG
>NW_006159731.1:1212473-1233915 GCF_000334495.1 Tupaia belangeri chinensis | reverse complement strand
GGCACCCCCCAGCCCCCTCCGAGGTCGGGCGGTGCCCTTTCCCAGCCTGGAGGACGGGACGGGGACGTGCGGGAGAGTTTGTTATTGTTTGCAGACATGTGACAGACGTGCGAGCCGCGCTGCGGGGATCCGTTGCGGAAAGGTGTGGGGGCCCCGGCTGGCTGGGTGACTCGAGGGATCCCGGCTCTCCGTAGAGCCTGAGCGCAGGCCGAGGGGCGGGGAACAGCCCAGCTGCGGAACCCCGGCACGGGTGTTCCCGGGGAGCGATGCCCGACCCTGCACAGGGCGGTGGTCGAGAAAAGGGCAGGGTGGGCGGGGAGCCCGATGTCTGGAGAGGGGCACGCGGGCGGTAGAGAAAGCAGTAGGTCCCGACGGCCTTGACAGGCAGCGCCCCTCAGCCGGCCTTGGGGGGTGTTGCCCAGTCCCCCGGCAGGTACCCGAGCTGGGCCCGGAAGCAGGCGGCGCGCCCAGAGCGCCGGCGGCTGGGGCTCGGGTGGACGGCTCGGTCCGCCTGTCAACGCGGTGCAGCAGGTTCGCGGGAGCTTGCGGTCCTTGAGGACGTGCGATTTTGCTCATTGCGTTCCCCAAGGGGTGCCGAGTGTTCTTGGGAACGCGAAGCGCACCAGTAAGACTCGAGTGACTTCTGTTGGAGTTTGAATTTGGCCTTTGAAGTTTGCATTTGGCTCAGTGGTTTAAGAGCCAGAGCCGGATGTGTCAGCCATTCAGTCTCTAAGCGGCGGCGGGGGCGGCCGCTGCTCCCCGCACGCCCTGGCGTGACTCCGGACCGCGGCGGTGCGGCGCTCCTGCCCGGTGCAGCTGCGCAGCCGCCCGCCGAATTCCAGGGGCTTGGGCCAGATAGTGCTCTGGTGCAGGGCAAGTACGGTTTGTGCAAGGTAATTTAGGCCAGCGGCTCGTTGGCCTCGCCCTTTGGCTACCGGAAATTTTTATGTTAAAGGAAATTCTTGTAAGTGTGACAGCCATGTTTTGTAGGTGGAGAAACCATGTCCTTTTTGTTCCTTTTTTTTTTTTTTTTTTTTTTTTTACCTGATTAGTGTGTACAGAGCACAAAGTCTTGATGGATACTTTGAGCTGCTGGAAATGCTTTTGTGATAGTCACCCGTTGCACTCTGCAATTCTCTGACCTATATTGTGGAAGTAGAGTACATCTTACTGTGAGAGGAGTTTGACAGTAGGACTCTGGTTTTGGTTCATTATCTAAAGTGATTTGGCACTGTTTTGTGCACTTGTTTATTTGTTTTAAAATCACAGTCGACTTAGTACTTAGAAGTTGCTCCCCCTCAAAAAAAAAAAAAAATAGCTCAGCACACTGTACCATGGCCATACTGAGACTAGAGATTGGAGACTGTGATAGGGTTTCCTGTGTGCACTTGTACACGTAACTTAGTCTTAAAAGAGCTGTGCTCCTCTACAGTTTCCTGCTTCTGTGCAGATTGGATTAAACCTTAACTAGAATAATTCTTTGAAGACGATCGTTACTACAAATAAACTACCCGGAAAAAATTAACCCTTAATTTCAAAAATTAATTTTAATCTGTTCTGGTGAGAGTTAACATTTGGCTACAGTAAATTTAGCAGACGTCAGCATTCATACTAGTAACCTTAATGAGCTATGAATATAGAATGAGTGCAACCACTGTGAAAATAATATACGGTACAGTGTTTAGTGTTGTCTCTTGATAGAAAATAGGAGAACTAAGATGGAGGCAGTTAGAATTCAGGGACTAAATAATACATGTCTATTTTTGGCATTTTATTATTTAGGTCCCCCATTTCTGTTTAAAAAGTGAATTATAATTGCACAGTATGAAAAGATAGGCTGGTAAGCATAATCTTTTTTTGGGGGGGGAAAAAAAACATTTTTAGCCAGAATGCTGTTGGCTTATCTCAAATGTCATATCTAAAGATTTTATTTAGAGTAAAATGTTGATTCCCTAGTCTTTGAAATACAGTGACACCCACCCACCCCCAGTTTTCCTTGATAGTAGAGTTGAAATTCATTTGAATTACTGGTGTAAAACTTAGATTTTGGAGAAAAGGCATGTATCAAATTATTTTATGTATTTTATTTGTGTTTTGTGTTGGTTATGATACTTTATTACTTACCATTTAAAGTCTTAGGGAAAAAATTGATTACAAACAGTTGAGTAAAATCTCAATGAACTGTACATTTTACTTTTTTGACAGTAGTTACATTTATACTTTATAATATAAAGAGGAAAATCTACCATTAAGGTTTTGAGATTCTGTTATGTGTCAGTAGTAGTAGAAGACTGAACACCGTGTGTAAAGATTTATTGTAATTTTTTTAAAGTCACTTCTGTAATTTTTGATTGCAGAATTTCCTTCAGTTTCTGATCTTTGGATGTAGAAGTTGAAAATGTAGAAAATACATTTGGGAAGTATGAGTTATAAAAGTAATACTCATATTTAAGTAGAAGATTTGTAGGCTGGCCTTCAGGATAATAACTGAAGTCAGTGGAAGCTTCGTGCCTGTAAGTGGCGCCCAAGGGTTTGGAATTTTTCCTTATATCACAGAATTAGGGGCTTTTTCTTTCTATTTACCGTCTTTGAAGAAAAATTACAGTGTTACTCTCCATTGAACGGGCTATTGTGAGTTTGGTAGATATAATTACTCCATCCTATTTTGGTAACTTAAAAAAGCCAAACTATCAATTTGCTGGCCCCATGAAAGAACAAGATATGCTGTACTTGTTAATGTTAGTTTTTGTTTAAAACTAAAGATATTTCATAGGCTGCTTTTGTAGCCTCATACAGACCTCAGCTTCCACTTCCTTTTAGAAGCTGTTAGGGTAGGCTAAAAAAACAATTCAGTGACCTTTTACTAGAGAGGAAGTATAAGAACATTATTACCTAAAAGTCAGTTTCTTAACAAACTGAATGAGTGATTTTATAAAACAGTAAGTTAGCCTTATATGAATTAGTAAGTTTTGCAGTTATGAATTGTCTCCAAGTTCCTTTTGAAAGCACCAAAGAAAATTAGTGCATTCTTCAAAGATAGAACTTTATTAAATATAATTCTGGAAAAGAAATATCAGCTAAAATTGTTGCCAACTTTTGTTTTCTTTTCATATCTGATTTTGGCAAGGGCGACTGGTTAACCCACATTCCTTAATATATGATTTCCAATACACTATAATAACTCCATTTTGTTAGATAGGAAACACAGGAAGTCGCGCTGCCCATTGATACTCTTTCACTTCTGTAATACCACACGCATCATTTGTGGCATGTTTGGTAGTGGTCACTGACTTCTCAACTTGAAGATGTCAAAATATGGAAAGAAATGAATGTGCTTTTGCTTTTCAACAAGAGCAAAAAAAAAAAAAAAAAAAAAAAAAAAAACCAGCTACAGCTTGCCTAGGCAGAGTCTGCTAGTCAGTCCTAAACACTGGCTGTGTGCATTCCAGAGGAAGAAATGAAGGGATGGCAAGGTAGTGGGGAATGGGTTACCCTGAGCAGACACATGGGGCATTTTATAAGTCCTCTGAGTTAGAAAGCACCACTTTTGCGGTTTGTTCCCCTTTCTCTTGTGTTAGGTTGTACAATATAATGGAAACACATGGCAGGGAAAAGTCACAGTCTCTGGAGGCTGCCTCAGAACTGCTTGTGTGTTGCCCCTCTAACCTTGGAATCTTTTGCTTTTATCAGATATATCAGTATATTTCTTAAACTTGGTTGTCTTCCCTAGTCCTAGCTTTTTGTACATTTTTATGACCTTCAAAAAGTTATTTTTTTTATAGTTAGAGCTACTTAAAAATGAAAAAAAAATGCATATGGGCTATTCATATGAGGAAATGTGCAATAGTAGAGAATAGCCCAAAGTTCTCTTTAAGAAATGTTTAAGAACTGTATGTTTGGGAATTTATTTCTGGGCACACTATTCTGTTCCATTGGTCCACATGTCTGTTTCTGTGCCAGTACCATGCTGTTTTGATTACCACAGCTTTGTAGTATATTTTTGGGTCAGGGAGTGAGATGCCGTCCACTCCACTCTTCTTGTGCAGAATTGCTTTGGCAATACGGGGTCTTTTATGATTCCAGACGAATTTTATGATGGTCTTTTCTGGATCTGGGAATAATGTGTCTGGTACTTTGATTGGCATTGCTTTAAATATGTAGATTAATTTGGGTAGAATTGTCATTTTGATTATATTAATTCTTCCAATCCAGGAACATGGGATGTTCTTCCACTTTTTTGTGTCATTTTCATTGAACATTTTTAACATGAAAGAAATCATCAAGTACCAGAATTAAAATAAATGGCTCGTTACAAAGCAATGAGATTAGTCACGTGCTCTTTTCAAATTGCAAAAATATGAGAGGATTTCACCTGTGACTTAAAACATGGTTATTTTGAGGCCAGCAGGTGGCATAGTGGTTAAGGCACTGTAATCATGCCCAACCACGGTTCAAGTCCTGGACCCTGTGACTTGAAACTCACACCAGGCACGTGTGTACACATGCCCAAAGTCCTAAGAGGAGAATGGAGAAGGGATTGCTGCATGGCCTTTCTCCCATTCCCCCACCAGGAGGTGATTTCTTGCTTTCTGTCTCTCCAGCAAGCATACACACCCCATGGGAAAAGTCTGTCAGGGAAAAAAAGAAAAAAGGTCATTGAGCAAGTAGATATGCTTAAATACCTTTTATATCATCACTGCATATGGTTTTTGTTTTTTGGTTGTTTTTTTTTTTTCTTGCCTTCCGTATGTCAGGTAATTTTATAGATGTATATATAATCTCATTGAGTCATAAGTAATATGATCTCATTTAATCATGTATGCATATATGCATGTGTGTGTATAAAATCTCATTTAATCATCACTGCAGCCCTGTTTAGGCATTGTCATTTCTGGCTTCAGGAAGTGGTAAAGCCCCTTGATTACACGACTAGCAGACAGAGCTAGGATTCAATCCCAAATCAGTGGCATATCACAGTCTGTTTCTTTCTGCTACCCTCTACTGCCTCTACTTTCTTTTTTAAATTATTGATCAAATTAATTGATGACTTTTTTAAAGGAGGAAGTAGTTCTGCAGGAGTCCCAATAGACTGCTAACTAGGTCTCCTACTCAGTGTTACCTGTGTCTGCTAATACGTATATAATGCATATCTTTCTGTAACCTGGCCTCATACATGTAGTACAAGTCACCTGTCCTTAGAGCACCCTGTCATGTTAGGCAAAGAGGAAGAATAATTAGTGCTGAATGGTTCTTATGTTTATTGATTTGTGTTGTTATATCATAAGTGAATAGAAGTTAAAAAAAAAAAAGCCGGAATTAACTTCACTCATCTTAATCCTCACATACAAAGAAAAATTTCCAGTATTGCTGGATTCTACCCCCTTTTTACTCTTTTTTTTTTTTTTTTTTTTGAGAGATTTTCACTGTAGGGCACATGTGCTCGCCAGACAGACAGAGAGAGACAGAGAGACAGAAAGCGAGAAATCACCCCCCAGGGGAGATGATCACGCCGCAATCCCTTCTCCTCCATTCTCTTCTCGGGATCTTGGGCACGCACGCACACGCGCCCGGCGTGAGTTTTAAGCCCCCGGGTCCGGGACACGAACCGCGGTCGACTACGTGGGAGTCCAGCGACATAGCCATTACGCTAACTGCTGGTTCCCCCCCCTTTTTCCTCTTTTTTTTTTTTTTTGAGAGATTTTCACTGTAGGGCACATGTGCTCGCCAGACAGACAGAGAGAGACAGAGAGACAGAAAGCGAGAAATCACCCCCCAGGGGAGATGATCACGCCGCAATCCCTTCTCCTCCATTCTCTTCTCGGGATCTTGGGCACGCACGCACACGCGCCCGGCGTGAGTTTTAAGCCCCCGGGTCCGGGACACGAACCGCGGTCGACTACGTGGGAGTCCAGCGACATAGCCATTACGCTAACTGCTGGTTCCCCCCCCTTTTTCCTCTTTTTTTTTTTTTTTGAGAGATTTTCACTGTAGGGCACATGTGCTCGCCAGACAGACAGAGAGAGACAGAGAGACAGAAAGCGAGAAATCACCCCCCAGGGGAGATGATCACGCCGCAATCCCTTCTCCTCCATTCTCTTCTCGGGATCTTGGGCACGCACGCACACGCGCCCGGCGTGAGTTTTAAGCCCCCGGGTCCGGGACACGAACCGCGGTCGACTACGTGGGAGTCCAGCGACATAGCCATTACGCTAACTGCTGGTTCCCCCCCCTTTTTCCTCTTAAAGATTTCATTTATTCAACATTTATGAACCCTTGCAAAGTGGCGGTCTGGGTGGTAGAAATACAGATCATCAGTGAACAGCCTGTTTCTGTTGGTAGGTTGTATGATGAACCTATTTCCCAATGCTGTATTAAGTGCTGAGAGACGAGAATACAGAGGAACACCCAGGTTAAAATTAGTGCTTCGACTCTCACCCACTGTTTTATACTACACTGTATTCCTGTGGCAAATAAAATGCAACTTCGCCAACTTTCTGAGAAACTTACAGACCCACCACGTAGGTAGTTAGGGGAATGGGTCTTTCCAGTGGGCCTGCTAGTTTTTGTCCCTCTCCTTTGGTCTCTTTATGTTCTTTTAGAACAGTTCATATAGTAGTTTGGGGTCACAGTAATGAAAAAGGAATCTTGAAACAGATTAGTTTCAAAGTATTTATGCCCGGGTTCTTACAGGAATATATATGAAACTGCAAGTTTAGGTTTGGTTTTTATTTTTCTCTTAAGAGAACATTAAAATGGGGGATGGGGAGCAAGAAACTGAATATCTGCCATTGCTGGTTTTAAAATTCAATCTTCATTAATAGTCAGAGCAACTCTGCTAGTTAAGAAAACAACATAGGGAAAGGTAAAATATGCTTTAGGGCATAAGATGAAAAAGAAGATTTCCTTATCTTCATCCATGTCACAGTTGACTTAGATATGTTTAGTATAGAAGGGAGTCTATACTGCTAGTGAATCAAGTCCTTTGAAATACCAGCTGGTTAGTTTGATATAATAGATGGAGATGTTGGAGGATGCTAGGAGAATGGTTGAGATCCACCAAATGTAATTCCGAAAGCACATGTCTGTCACCCAGGACGTAGTAATGAGACCAGCGGACCTCTTGAGGACTGGAGGCTTCTGGTACAGCGTACACAGCGGTGAAGCTAGTGCGTAATGGAAGCATCATGATGTATGTGGAGTGAGGAGAGCACAGATATGGGCTCGAGGTGGAAGCTCTGCTCTTGACAAACAGACATTATCACTACTTTTCATTATTGCTTAAGTAATTGTCCTCTAACTAGCATGCAGTCAAATAATCCTCAAACTGGTCTTACAGCATACTGAATACTAAATGTTAGCTGTTCACAGACTGGGAATTCTGTCTTACTCTCTGCAGCATCTCCCAGCACCTAGACTAGTGTCTGCCACCCATGGATATTAAATACCAATGGATATTCCCATGACTTAATTTTTCCAAAGTGGTTATTTTTAAATTAGTGTATCTGAAGATTATAGTAAGTAGTATAACACGATTTTAACTCATGGCCTAGCCGAGGGCAAATTTTGAAATCATAAACTGTTTTAATCAGTTTTTGTACATTGCTGGGTATTTAGTAGCAGTAGTTGGTATTTAGCGAGCAGTCATGGTTGATAAAAATGAATGTATAATATAAAATTTGAAATAATTTTATGTTTTAATGACTACATGTAGTTATAAAATAATTGGAGCCATGCTCAGACTATCAACTATTGAGGAAACTGAGTTTCGGATATTTCAAAATGTCTAGTTATTTGGATTAATGAGAAAGCCTTCCTGAGTTTCTTCTTAATCTTGGTCATTCTTCCTTGGAGGCCCAGCTTCATTTTCTTGAATGTCAATGTTAGACGATGCTGAGTATTGGGACCAGCAGTTGGCGTAATGGCTATGTTGCTGGACTCCCATGTAGTCTACCACAGTTCGAGTCCTGGACCCGGTGACTTAAACTCATGCTGGGTGCGTGTGCGTGTGTGCCCAGAATTCTGAGAGGAGAATGGAGGAGAAGGAATTGTGGCATGGCCATCCCCCCGTTGGGTGATTTCTCACTTTCTGTCTCTCTGTCTCTGGCAAGCACACGCGCCCTATAGCAAAAACCTCTTTAAAAAAAAAAATGATGCTGAGGATGGTCCTGGGCCTTCTCTCATTCCATTTTCTCCACCCTCATCACAGTCTCAAGAATGCTCTTATATCAATTATTGGCCATTCACAAATAATTGCAGAGTGTATTTCCTCAGCCACAACCTTTCCTAGGCCTGCATCTATCTGTCTATAAGACATGTCCGCATTTAGATGCTAAAATCAAATTCACAGTTTTTCCTAAATCTCCCAACATGTTTCCTGCTCTAAATGACAGAACTCGAATCTAGGAATCATCTTTTAACTCTTTTTCCCGTATCTCCTCAGATTGAGTCCTTCCTAGGTGTTGGTGATTTGACCTGCTACCATGTTCCTGGTCCAGGTGCCCATCACCTCTCCCTGTACTAATAAAGTGGCCCCCTCTTTTGCTCTCTATACCTGACTTCCTCCTGATCGACTGTCTGTATTTTATGGCCAGAGTGACCAATTTAAAATCTAAATCTGATCATAACATCCTCCATCCAGAAGAGCAAATAAAACTAACTTTCAGAACTTTCAAAATCTTTCCATATAAATAAAGTCCAGAAAATTCTTAAATGCCCTGCCAAATCCTGCCAGATCTGGAGCCTGTCTTGCTCAGTCCCATTTCAGCTCACACTTGTTCTTGTTCTCTGCAGAATTGCAAGGAAGCCCTCACTGACCACTCAGCCTGGTTTTGTAGCAGTGTCGCTAATGTCAGTGTTGTGGTTCTACTTTGGTTATCTCATTTGCTGAATGTCTGCCCTCCCTACAAGACCATAAGACCTGAATGGGCCAAGGGCTGTGGCCAGGTAGGGATCCAGCACCTAGCCACATGCCTGGCACAGAGTAGACATTTGGTCAATATTTGTTGCATAAATGAACAAGAAAGATAATGGCTTGGCATGTTCATCTCTGCTTCCCCTTAGTCTGACATAGGTTAGGACCTGGCCAAGAAGGGGTTAAACAGAAGTCTCGACTGTTGGTATTTCTAAATTGAGGTTTATAATACCCTTAAGGGGTGGTATCTGAACTTGGTGCACCCAGTGCCTCCAGTGAAGTAGGACAGCTTAATGTGAGATAGAGCAAATAGCTATATATTTCATAATTTTGTAGGTAAGAAGACCTTGTTGTGTATGTGTAATGCTGTGCTTATGAGGGAGTTGAGGATATCTATAGAAGAATGATGTACACGTAAAGGTGTCATGCTTTAATATAATTATTCCTTTTTCCCAAGTTCTCAGACTGCGGTTTAGATACTACCATTAGGGTTCTTGCCTCTATTACCCTACTTCATCCAAAATTCATTAATTTGATAATAGTTCAACTTGAGATAAATAGAAGTTCACATTTGCATTTAAAAGGGGGGTTGTTAAGGCAAGTTCTATAGGAGATTTCAGGAGCCAAGAACCCATGTAAAAGAAAATGGTTTAAACGTTTACTGGTGGTAACTATAAACCCAGCAGCTTCCCTTATCTAGAACATGGTTTAGCACTGAGAAGTAAGGAGGAAAAAAAAGACGCAGAGCAGCCAAAGGGCCTGTAACAAAATCTGCACTTTGAAGTTCTTTGATTTTTACACTTAGAAGAGTAGCAAGGGTGTTTGCTCAGACTGACACTTATTTAAGATGTTGTTCTTGCAGTCTTATTCATTTGGCGCCCCTTAACATGCAGCAATTAAAAGCAGCCAATTAGAAGGGGTGGCAGTATGAGTCCTGCAAGAGGCAGGTTCCCTGAAGGCAGAAGTGTTGACAGACCTGACCTGACAGAGGGAGAGGAGACATGAAAGCATTGCCACCTGGCGTCAGTACAGATGTTAGTTCCACATACCTGGGTGGCCTTTTTGTCCTAAATTTATTAAATCACAACACTATTCAACTTTACTTTTTTGAACATCAGTTTTCAAATTTGTAAAATGAGTGTGATCAAGACTCTATATGAATTGTTTTTCTTTTTGTTTTATAATGGCAACTGTGGCTCATTATTTAAAAGAGATCAGGATTCTATATTCATACTCAGTGAGTTGAACTTAGGAAGCTTGTAATGTATTGATATATGAAGGAAAGTTTCTATCCAAGATAGTTGTAGAAAATATTTTGATCCTTGATGGTAAACTCAATTATCTGGAAGATATCGTTCTGTAGCCTTGATAATACTCCATAAATGAGGTGTACTTTAGTGTTACCTAAAATGAAATCCTGCACATTAGAAATGTCTTGTGGATTGTGTGGAAAAGACTTTTTGCTTTATTTATTGTTCAGACTCATTTTGTACCCATTTAAGCAATTTAAAAGAATAATAGTCATGGGACCAGCAGGTGGAGTGGTGGTTAAGGTGTTATACTCACACATGGCCAACCACTGTTTGAGTCGTGGACCTAGTGGCTTGAAAATCATGCTGGGTATGTGTGCATGTGTTGTCTCAAATCTCAAGAGAAAAGTGATGAAGGGATTGTGGCATGGCCATTCCTAGGGGGGTTATTTCTTACTTTCCCTCTTATTATCTCTCTGTCTTTCTCTGTTGAATGCATGTACCCTATGGCAAAAACCTTAAAAAGTAATAGTAACCACTACCAGTATATATTGACCCTTTTCCTAGTTAATTTGCAAGGAGTCGGCCCTAAGTCCTAGCATTGTAATATTGATTATATCATTTTACTACTGCAAAGTTTTTATTTTAGTAAGATGATTACTTGCAAAAATATTATGAATGAGTATATGTTCTATGGTCAAAATATCTTAATCAGTATGTTATATATGTTATTTATTGTTTGAATTTCTGTTAGTATTCTTAAGTTCTTCTTGGGTAATAAACCAAGTTATTTGCATTGAACCTTAAACTTTAAAAGGGATGTGAATAGATTATGGTAGATATTAATATTCCTGAAAATTTTATTTTGAATTTTGATATTTTATTTCATGTATTCCAATACACTTAACAGGATCCTATTGGTATTTCTGGGATTCAGAATTTCTTCTTTTTTTTTTTTAATAGAGACTTTTGCTGTAGAGTACATTCACAAGACAGAAAGACAGAGAGAGAAAGCGAGAAATCACCCTGGGATGGCCATGCCGCAATCCCTTCTCATTCTCCATTCTCCTCTGGGGATTTTGGACACTCCTGCACACGCACCCAGTGTGAGTTTTAAACCACTAGGTCTGGGACTCAAACCGCAGTCAACTATGTGGGAGTACAGCAACATAACTGCTATGCCATCTGTTGTTCCCTGGGGTTCAGAATTTCTAGAATTCAACTTTATGTAGAAAATGATTAACAATGGGGCCGGGAGGTGGCCTGGTGGTTAAGGATGCTGGACTCCCACATGGCCAACTGCTGTTCGAGTCCTGGACCTGGCGGCTTGCTTTCTCACTTTCCCTTTCTCTCTCTCCCTCTCTCACTCTGTCCCTCTCTGGTCAAATTAAAATAAATAAAGTTAAATAGAATAATTCTTAAAAAAAAAAAGATAATTCTTTTGAAAGCAACAGAACAATTTATTTTTTAATAGGACCATATTATGTGTACTGCTATACAATTTGCCTTTTTCTAGCTATCTCGGTAAATACAGAGTTGTGTTTTTAATGACTACATTGTTTTCATCACATGGATGTCTTGATTTCCTGTTTTCAGACATTCACATTTCTTGCTTTTTGGTTATATTAAGCTACGGTGATTACCCTTGTATGTTCATTTGTATGTTGTTTTGTAGTTTTGTGAAATAAATATTCAGAGTTAAAATTGTCCTGTGAAACACTGTACCAGTTTACATTTTTTAAAATTATGTTTAGCCTTATTTTACTTATTTATTTATTTTAATTTGACCAGAGAGGGACAGAGTGAGAGAGGGAGAGAGAGAAAGGGAAAGTGAGAAAGCAAGCCGCCAGGTCCAGGACTCGAACAGCAGTTGGCCATGTGGGAGTCCAGCACCCTTAACCACCATGCCATCTGCTGGCCCCTGTACCAGTTTACATTTACCTGGTACAGTATTTGAGTGCCCATTGCCTCTCAATCTTGCCAACATAGTATATCATCAGTATTTCATTTTTTGCCCACTTGGTACATGAGAGATGTTTTCTCATTTAAATTTGCATTCTTAGCTTTTTAGTGTCATCGTGCATTTTATATTTATTGACAATTCCATACTTCCTTGAATATTTCATTTACACCTGAAAGAAAATTGTTTTTTCTTATTAATTTGTAATCACTCTTCATATATTAGGAATATTAGTGCAGACATTTGTTGCTGTTATTTTCTTCCAGACTTTTGTGTTTTGACTTATGAGTTAGATTGCTTTTCTATTAAGAAGCTTTAAGTTTTTGTTTTCAAATTTCAGTTCTTTCTTTCATGACTTCTCTATTTAGGTCATATAGAAAGGCCTTCCAGCAAGGCAGTGTTTATGTGGAAATTGAGAGTATAGGCACTTGGATTCTAGTCAGTTTCATCACTATCAAGCTGTGTGTAACTGGGAAGTTAGTTAAGTTCTGTGCACCTCAGTCTCCTCAACTGTAAAGTGAAGATAATATTAGTACCTTTATCAGAGCTGTTGTGAAGACTGAAAGAATTCATGTTTGTGTAGCTCTTAAGACAGTGCTTGGTAAAGTGCAATCACCATATAAGTAATTGCTGATACTGTTCCCTATTGCATGATTTCTAGTATTTTTAGGCATTTTTTTATTTAAATATCTAAATCTCAGATCTACCCAAAGTATAAGGAGTGGCTTAAGGCCTTAGCTTTATTTTCCCCAAATGGTTAATTAAATGTCCCAGCATTGTTTATTGAGTAAAAATATTCCCTTTTTCATATATTAAATTGGAAATTTCCAAATATATTTATTTCAGATCTTTTTCTTGCTCAAGGGTCTACAATCCTAAATACCCAAATTTCAGGTCATGTAGAAAGATTTTTTAAAAATCCAGTCACTGTCCAGAAAGAAAAGGATATTATCAGGAGGTTATCAGCAATTTTTTTGCTGACTCATTCTTATTGATATTTTGGTTTGGCTTAATTGCCTTGGCTTCAGTGACAGTCTTCGGCATCTTGCTGTCTCCAGGCTAGTTCCTCCAGGAGGAACAGCTCTGCCAGGCACTGCAGCAGCCACTGTCTGAACTGAATCCCTGTGCTCCTGGCCTCTCCATCCAAACACCCTGATCTTGCTGTGTGGGTGGACACCACTGTCTCCCTGTGCTCTACTCTGCCTCCTCCAGCTTTCTCAAACTCCTCCCCTGCCCCCCACTCTAGTCACCAGGACTGTTCATTGCCACCTCCCTGTTATCTTACAGTCCCCCTTTCTCCACCACCTCAGCTGCAAATCCAGGTCAGGCCACTGTCAGCCTGTTCATCATCCTCTTCAGTGCAGCTCTAAGCATCTGGCAATGGGTCCTCTGCTCACCTCTTGGCAGCTCATTCTAGTGTACCCGGCTTCAGCCACTTGGTTCAGCCACTTGGTACCATACTCATTTGTTTCCTCACCTAACCTTCATTCTCAAGAGTGCTGCATACTCTTTCCTCCATCTGAAATACCCCTGTTCTGTGGGAGGTTTTTGGTTTTGAGGTTTTTACTAATGTCTTTATTCCCTCTGTAGTAAGGAATGATTAGTATTCCATGAAAAGCAAATGCGACTGTCTGTAGAAGTCAGTATTATACTGTGACTTCTGCTGAGCTGTTTTAAAGTTTCTCTGTATCAGAGTTAGCTTTGCCACTTTGAAATTTTTTGATTTTTTTTCTATCCTACATACAGTCATATCTTTCTGAACAATTACTTATTAAGAAGTATTTGTAAATCACATTATTGTAAAGTGAGCCAACATTTTCCTATTAATTTGTGTTAAAATTTCAAAAGTACGGTCTCAGAGGAAAATTTGTGCATATCCACATGTTGCTTTCCTAGAGAAGGGTAATCCAAGGCCAGCACAGGTCAGACAGCAGGCGTGTGTCAGGCAGAGAGCTGGACTATGACGTGGGCGTGTCTATCATGTCAGCTGCCAGACTTCCAGGGTGGGGTCCCAGTGCATGATAGGTTGTAGGTAAATGAGCACAGCAGATGTGAGGGTCACTGAAATCCCTTTCTGTCTGGTTCTGGGTATTGTTTCCAGAGAAAGGAAAGGACAGATTAGCAAGAAGGCTCGGGTGAGTGTCCATTGTCAGTGCCGCCATCACTCCTGACCAGAGGCTGTCCTGACCTTTAGGAAACACCCGAGTAACGGCTGCACACCAGGCACCAAGGTGCTGGGAGTAGTGGGAACGAGGTCTCCATTTTGTAGTCGCTTAGTCAGTGGAGCTGTTTCCCTGAGGACAGGGTGGTGCTGGCCAGTGAGGGAGACATCCCAAGGGTTTTCTGGGAATCGTGAGACTGAACCCTAGTCCTGAATGTAGAGGAGTGAAGCAGGCGAAGGGACATACAGGGAGGTTTCAGCCTTGGAGGTGAGTAGACAACACACAGACCCAGAACTCAGCAGTCGCAGGACAGTGTGGAGGACTGCAGGAATAGTTCAAGTAGCTCCATCTCTGTGGGGACAAGAGATCAAACTGGGGACAAGATTCCCAGTTCTGGCTAGAGAAAGAACCAGGCAGAGCTCTCTGCTTCACTGTTGCTCCCACTGGTGAATTCTGCAACTTCAGTACTTAGGACAGAATAAAAAGCCTTTGTAGTTTGGCAGGTAACCACAGGGCATTAGGAAGTGGGTCAGGAGGCCCCAACAAGGAGTCACATCAGAGTTGGAGCGCCGCAGTCTGAGGTCGTCACAAGCCTGAGAGCTTTGGCTCTTGCGCTTCCAGCCACTCACACAGCTTCAGAGGTTCCAGATTGGGAAGTGTTCTCATGCAAAACCAATTCCATCCACTCTGGTCCCAAATTTGGAACGGCACATTTTCATTTCAGAGACGATGGATGGTGATTAAGAACCTGGGCTCCAGGGAAGTCACTTAACGTCTCTGAACCACAGGTGTCTAAAATAGGGTTAATGGTGCTGAGTAGATAAGATAATGGAGCACAATTCATGATGCAGAAGTGCACTGAGTTAATATTAACTATCTGGCTGTAATGCATATTTTCACCCTTCAAAAGGGGGAATTTAACCGTTGTCACATAGAAAATGTTTACAGAATTGATTAGACTTCAGTATAAACAAAAATATATATTAACTATCAATACTTCTGCAAGTAACTATGGAGACTTGGCTGTACAGATGAGGATGAGGTTAACAGACTTATTTAAGATTACCTAGTTACCATTAGTTTAGCAAAAGTAGTTTATAAAAGATTATGCATTATCTTGATAGCAATTTTTTCCTGTTACTTTAAGTTATATACTAGTAAAATGGAAAACCTTACTTTTAAAACTCTACGATGTGGATTAAAGCACCTCGTCAGTACTAGGCCAGGGATGTCACCACCCTAAGGCAGATCTCCTGGGTCTCATGTTCTCATCTGCAAAAAGAAGAAAGTGGCTTACATAGTCTCTTACCTCCCTTCAGCTACTTCCCAAATAATTCAATTTAAAAATTATTGTGGCTAAGTTTAGCTATAATTATTGAAACAACTGTTAATTACTTGAATTTATAAAACTCTTGGAACCTTAAACCTGGGTACCAACTACAAAGAGAAATAGAAATGAAAAACACTGAAGACTCAGAAAAAAGAGAAATCATATTTCTTAAATGCTACTAAGTGATGAGAAAATAAAACTTATAATGATGCTGGGAAAATATTATTTTACAAATGGAGAAATTCCATCATAGTAGGGAGCATGTTTTTCCTGCAATTACCTACTTAGAGAGCACCTTTGAAGATAACCTTAAGTCTAATTTTTGGTAAGTTTACTGTAAAAAGCTGTCTTTATTTTCTCCTCAATTTTAATTGTATAAAAAAGAGACAACCTCTAGTAAGTAAAGCTATCCTTTGGCTTTTTACCATTTTTGTAAAGACTTTTCATAGATACACATGTGTGCCACTTTTTTTTGTTGTTGGACCAGTGTATGGCATAATGGTTACATCACAGGACTCCCACCTGGTCAACCACAGTTGAGTCCTAGACCCAGAAGTTTGAAACTCACACTGGGTACATGCGTGCACCCCCAAAATCCCAGGAGAAAAATGGAGGAGAAGGGATTATGGTGTGGCCATCTCCTCAGGGGGATGATTTCTCGCTTTCTGTCTGTGTCTCTCCAGTGGGTGCATGTGCTCTATAGCAGAAATCTCTCTTAAAATCAAACAAACAAAAATTTGAACAGTTATTGCTCAGTGATACTTAATTGCTCTATTTCCTAATTGTGAAAATTCAGATTTAATTACATTTTGGAGGCTCTTTTCACTTAATTTGGGCAGAACTGGCAATTACTCAGAAGTGTGAATTTCACTATGCATCCTTTTATTTTTCTCTTTAATCTAGTAATTTGGGGCTCAAGTTCTAGGAAACTATGGCATTCAAAGAGATTTGGAATCAGACTGTTTAACTGATTGAATCATTACGATTGGACCAACTTGAAGCATATTTACACAGACCTCTGTGCTTGCTATTCTTCATACATAGAACCAAAGCTGTTAATAACTCATTGGTGGGACCAGCAGTTAGTGTAATGGCTATGTCTCTGGACTCTCACGTAGTCGACCGCGGTTCATGTCCCGGACCCGGTGGCTTAAACTCACGCCGGGCACGTGTGCGTGCGTGCCCAAGATCCCAAGAAGAGAATGAAGGAGAAGGGGTTGCTACGTGGCCTTCCCCCCTGGGGAGTGATTTCTCGCTTTCTATCTCTCTGTCTCTCTCTGTCTGGCAAGCACATGCGCCCTATAGCAAAAACCTCTACCAAAAAAAAAAAGAAAAGAAAAAAAAACTCATTGGTTAGCACACAGACATTCAACAGTAATTGTTTTTTGTCTTAGATTTCTAGTAGTGAAGAATACTTGACCCTTTCTGCTTCCATCACTACCCATGCAGTTCCGTAGTTGTTGTTGTGACCAGTTAATACAGATGTTTATGTAGGGGCTCTTACTACGTGCTACTAACCCATGATTTCCAGAGAAGATTGGGGTAAGGAATAGAGCAAAGTCTTTTTGGAGTCTTGGTATCCTTGACGTCATTCTCTAGCCTAATATGACTTAACTGTGGTAACTGGCTATGGGTTTTGTCACCAATAAATAGGGCAAACTGAAATCGTCCTGCAGTTTTTGAAGTGGGTAGTAGAACGTTGTCTCTACTGCAAGAAGATTTGCTAGGAGAGTTTTTAATAGTGTCAAAGACACACAGGAACAAAGCCTTCTCTTCTCAGGCTCAGGTCTAGAAACACAGTGTTGGCACCAAAAAGAAAAGGTTTATGCTCAAGAACTTACTTTCTCTTCTCCCTCTTACTTCCTGTGCCCAGTTTTGGCAATAAGATATAAAACCATTAGGGTTTGAAGTCAGCCTCTCTCTGAATCCAGCAACTTGCTAAAGAGAAGTGTTAAAAATTACATTGTATAATGTAATGCCTTTATTCCTGTTGGTTTTCCAAGATATGTAATAAAATGACCCAGATTTTACACTAAACTTTACTAAAAACAAATTAGTAGAAATTTCATACCTGAGTAGAGAATATTATTAGCCACACGCTGGGCCAAAACTTTTTTCCAAGTTCTGTCTGTTTCTTGTTTCTCTCTCCTCCTTTCTCCCTTAAAGACATACAGGTTAGCCTCCCCCATCCCAGTACATATGCAGGTCTTGGTAAAGCACTGCCTTTCTGGGATACGCCCTTAGAGTATCTTGGATGAGGGACTTACATTGAATTCTGTGCTACAGCAGGGTTCCCATAGTGCCAGTACACTTAAATGTTTTTCTTGTATTTTCTCAGTGCCCTATTAAAAATAAACTTCATTTTACAAATCATTCGTTGGACATTGATAGGATTTGTGTTTGGAATCAATGTATTACCCATCTGCTTTATAATTTGGGTTACCTATACTTTTGCTCCTAGGCTGACTTCCTGTTCTCCCACTATTGGGTTATTTCTGCTCCAGCTATATCATTTTGAGTATATTTAGTGCGCATAAGCTGAATTTTATATTGGCCAAAGAGTTTTAAAATCTGTCACAAAAGGGACCAGCAGTTGGCATAATGGCTATGTCGCTGGACTCCCATGTAGTTGACCCTGGTTCGAGTCCTGGATCCAGCGGCTTAAACTCACACCAGGCACATGTGCGTGCTTGCCCAAGATCCCGAGAGGAGAATGGAGGAGAAGGGATTGCGGCATGGCCATCCCTGCTGGGGGCGGGGGGGGGGGGAGTGATTTCTCGCTTTCTGTCTCTCTCTCTTTTTCTGGCGTGTACACGCGACCTGTTGCACAAACCTCTCAAAAAAAAAAAAAAAATCTGTCACAAAAAATTAGCCCAAAGGTTTTATGCTATTATTGATCTTGTAATACCTAATCTAGGATTAGCTTTTTTAATGTACTATGAGCGAGATTGCCTGCATTGAAAGCATTGATAACAGCACTTATACTCTAAAAAGTTTATGCTTAAGGAATTTAATGTATTTAAAATGTTGATTCTTTCCCATATCCCTAGGCAGCCATGCACACCAAATCTCTTCAGGTACAATGTTCTTTCTTTAAGCCATTAAAATGTCATTTCATCATTCCAGCTCTTTCTTCCACAGCTTACTTTCACATGAAAATCAGTTACATTTTTAAATTTTTTTAGGACTGTTTTGTGTACTTGATTCAGAGACAGCAGTTACTGCAGAGACTCGACAGCCATCACTGCTCTCCTTCGGATTTTATGTGTTACCTGTGATTGTCAAAGGGGAAATGGTGCTGTCAGCGCTCTTTGCTGCTGCGATTTTCACATTCTCCCCCTTAGGCCAGTAGCATTTTGGAGTTTCTCTTCTGGCCTTGGGAAGTGAAACTACCACGTCTCACTCTAGGGCCCAAGTGACAAAGATGTCACTGCTATGCTATGGCTGAAGCCAAGTAGACACCCCGGAGGGTCAGTCAGATTCCTCCAGGAGTAGTCCTCCCAAGTAAGACCTGCTCCGAAGCATATTGACCTGTTCTCTCTTGCTGGTGTACAGAAACAGCCACTGGGACTTTTTAAGAGACTAGATCAAGAATGGGATGCAGAGCAGGAAAGGAGAAGGAGTGAGTATCTAGAATCATTCTCTAGAACCAACAAACTATAAAGTGTAATCAGGCTTCTTTCTAGATAGCCCTCAGAGAGGACGGTAGGCCATAAAGATCTAGCCCTAATTTTTTTAACCTCTGATTTGTAACGTAATGTTTTCCTAATTGTTCATTTTGTAATTCTAGTGTAATCAGACCAACTGTCAGGTGGGCGGTTAGTTTGCCATTTCAAAAAATTAGTCACATGTTAACTTCTACATTTACTAAATGATGTTCAGAATTACTGACTTTTTTTTAAAGAACTTTAAACATTAGCCAAAAAGAAAATGTTTTGAACATTTTATTCTAAGCTATCTATGATTGCTTTATGTAAGACTGATGCAAAAATTAGAAACATGAATTCCATGAGTATTCTTCCCTGACCTATCAGGAGTCAAAGAACTGCACTTTATGCAAAGGTGAGACAATGTAGATAATATGTGGAAATCAAAATTATTCCCATACCAAACCAGTTCTTTTGCTGTTTCTGTTGAAATGAAAAGCCTATTCAAGTTGCAGTTCAAATTCAAGAGACTAGGCATTCTGCACATTTGATTTCCTCTTTCCCCTTTCAGGTATTTGAGAGAGAATTGCCAGGTGTCTTTAGTTGAAAGATGTTTAATCTGCTCTCTGTTTATCATGGTAGACTCGGTGGTAGCATTGCTCAGGCTTGTGAGGCCCGTCCCCAGTGAGGTCTTAACTGCTTCTGTAGGATATTGAGTAGTCGTTACTTCCGCCTTTTTGAGTTTGTCCTCATCTGGAAAATAGAAATAGTGCTATCTTCTCCACTTAGAGAATTTGGGAAGATCAGATGAGATGATGGGTATGAAAAAGTGCTTTCGGAAGGGTAAAAATGAAATGCTAGCATGTGTGTGGTAACAGGGTATTAGCATTCAAAAGGACAGCCTTCTCACTCTGACTGCTAAAGTGTGGCCTAAGAGGCTTAGTTATTGTCAGTAGGATTCCTCCTTCAGTGCAGAGCCAGATCTGGGTCCACCCATGCCTGATTCATCCTAGTTCATTGCCATTCTCCCAGTGTACTTGCGTGTATGGAATGCCAATAATAGTTCATTCCCTCTGTGCGTACATGATCTGGATTGTCTCATTTAAGCCTTACCATCCTTGTGAGGTTAAGTGTAATTTTTATTGCCATTTTACAAATGAGAAAGCGGTGACACTGAGCAGTGAAGTAAGTTGGCAAGGTGACAGCGCTGTTATTGGGCCATGAAGCCTGCATGTAGGCCTCTACAGATGGACCCCAAGCGCGTGCTCTTAATCTTTCCTATCCCCTTTTGTGCATACTGATGTATTTGTTTTACTATTAGTAAGTCAGTAGTAGATAGGTTTGAGTTACATCAGAACACAAGTTTCCTTTTCTTACCTTGAAAATTACTTTTTTTGTCTTGGCGTTTATCCTTCATTTCATAGTATATGGGGAAGTCAAAATCATGTCTAGAGATGACTTTTTAAATTACTGTTTAGGTCTTCAAAAAATATACGATGTGGGACCAGCAGTTAGCATAATGGCTATGTCACTGGACTCCCATGTAGTTGACCACAGCTTGTGTCCCGGACCTGGTGGCTTAGACTCACTCCGGGCACATGTACATGTGTGCCCAAGATCCCGAGAGGAGAATGGAGGAGAAGGAATTGCGGCGTGGCCATCTCCTTTGGGGGGTGATTTCTTGTTTTCTGTTTGTCTCGCTCCCTTTCTGGAGAGCGCACACACCCTATAGCAAAAACCTCTCAAAAAAAAAGGGGGGGGGGGAAATAGGATTCATCAGTGAATGATTTAAATAATTATTTTTATCATTATGTGAAGTTCTTACATTAGGCAACTTGAAAACACAAATGTATTGAGACTTGAATATGTTAACTACGCAAAGGAAGAGGCTAGACTCCAGGCTAAAATATGGTTGTATTTCCTAAGTGTACACCTTTTTTGCCTTTAATTTAAGCTCATTTCAAACTTCATCGTTCTTCCTAGTTGGTGTGCTTTAATTGTTGGTAATGTCTGTTTACTAATTTGAGTAAAGATGGCAATATCTAAGGCCAGGGTCCAATGTAAAGTTATGCCTACATAGACCGGTTCATTCTTTCTCTTATTGATGCTTAGTCTCTCCTAGTGATATAAATTAACTAATGCCTGCCTGTCCTATGTGGGTTCTTTGTTTTGTGTTCAGCAG
>NW_006159731.1:1190045-1212442 GCF_000334495.1 Tupaia belangeri chinensis | reverse complement strand
TTGATAATTAAAAGAGATTAGTGGCTCCAAGAGAATCCAGTAATCTGCCTTCACAACAAAGGAGATTATCATTCTAGTTTAACTATAGAAAGGTCACTCAGGTAAAACTGAAATCTCCTTCAAGGCAAGAGAAATAGTTGCCCTTAACTGTGTCTCTGATATCTTATTGTTGTTTTCTTTCATGATAGTAATATGCGTGCCATCCCATAAATCTGATATATGAGTTGCTTATGGAAATTTACTGTGATCACTTCATCCCAGTGTGTATTGACATGCTTTACTGTGTGTTGACTACTATGCTAGGAATTCAGTTATCCCCCAAGCTGGAGTTGGAGGAAGTAATGAGAACTTAATTTTTGTGTTCTATAACTAGTTACTGATTACTTGTAGCCAGCTAGTTTCATGGGGAACTTGGAGAAAACTGAGGATAGTTGTAGATTCTGCCTGGATTTGACAATATTTGTGTATATGTGTGTTGGTGAAGACAGCTCGATGAATGCTGCCTAGCAGTTGTACTTTTAGGGCTTAAGTGATGTAGGCAATGAAGAAAAAGATAAATTCTGTTGTGCTTTAAGAAAGTGATCTTAATTAAAATGTGAGTTGACCACACCCTGCTCCTTCACATATCAAGGGTGTCAGGCTCCTGAAAATGATTTTGTTATGTATATTTTATTTATGTGCAGCTTTTAAGGCTTGAGTAAGATAAAATATGCTTAATTTTATATCTTACTACATTAAGAGATCAATAATCCCAAGTTTCATGGCCTCGGATGTCTCCCTCTATGATCCCTTTGATAAATAAATCCTTAGATTCCTCAGAATGTGGTATAAATGCTGAGGATTGAGAAACGAATGCATAGTTCCTTTTGGCTGTCTTAATTCCTCTATCGGTTGGCCTAGGCTTGTCTCCATACCTTTGAAAGAGTAGCATGGAAATTTTAGCACAAATTCCTCCCTAAAGAATGCCACTGTTTCCTGGAATAGAGCAGAGTGTGTATCAGAGAGGAGTCTGGGACTTTGCAGAATAGAAGACACGGGAGAAACAGGGAAGACTTTTTCCCAGGAGCAAATGGTCAACAGTAGAGATGCCACTGGACCAGGGATACAGAGGGCATTGGTGACCATCAAAGTCAAAGCAGTTTAATGGAGGGGTGGGAGTGGAAGCCAGAATGCTTTATTGAGGCATGAATGGGTGGTGTGCAGATGCTTCTGGAGAAACCAGGGGACAAGGGGGCAGGAGAGAGGTAGAAGCCAGAGGGTTTGTATAGGCAAGCATTTAGGGGTTTCTTTGATTTGTTTTTGTTATAAGACAAAAAGAGGGGAAAATGTTTGTAGGCTGAAGAGATGGCACAAAGAAGGAGTTTTATTTGCTGTTAGAGTGGAGAGAATGGTTTTCTGAAACATTGACATTTCTCAAAGAGGTGGCTTGAAAGGGGGTTGATTGATGGTTAATGAGAAGCCAATCTGTAATGAAAAGCTACGTTATTATACCCCCTGTTGGAACAAAACATTCCTTCACTCAACAAATTTATTAAGAAGTGACTATGGGGACCAGCAGATGGTATAATGGTTATATCACTGGACTCCCACCTAGTTGACTGTGGTTTGAGTCCCAGATTCAGTGGCTTAAAACTCATGCTGGGCACGTGTGTGTGCATGACCAAAATTCCAAGAGGAGGAAGGGATTGCGGTGTGGCCATCCCCCAGGGGGTGATTTCTCACTTCCTGTCTCTCTTTTTCTGCTGCAAGCATACGTGCCTTATGGCAAAAATCTCTCTCCAAAAAAATAAATAAATAAAAGTGACTGTGTACAGGCACTAAGAATATAGCAGCAATGAAATAGACAAAAATCCCTGCTCTAACAAAAACGTGGTTACAAGTGTGCCCAGACTCACTTTATGGTTTCTACTTGCCTAGTATTTTCATGTTTGTGGTCTTGCCTTAGGATAATGTGCGTATTTCCTTTAAAGTGGCCATCCCTACCCCAAGTTCACTGCCTGTGCAAGCCCTCTGTGTGGCTCTTAAATCTTTCTACCCTTTCCTGTTTTTTAAAGAATTATTTATTTTAATTTTATTTATTTTTATTGTAATTATTTTTAATTTGACCAAAGAGGAAGAGAGAAAGTGAGAAAGCAAGCCACCAGGTCTAGGGCTTGAACCGCAGTCTGCCATGTTGGAATCCAACACTCTAACCACCATGCCACTTGCCAGCCCCTCTGCCCACTTCTTGTCACTTTTAGTTACCTCCTAGAAATACTGTCCCTCTCTATCTTTTAACTTGGTAAGCAAGTATACCTGATGGGTAGCAAGTCAGAGGTTGGTGTTGAAGGCATAGGTGTGGCAGCACACCTTGGGAGGTGATCTAAATGTCTCTTACAGGTACTCTTGGTCTCTTGCACACTAATAGGCTTTCTTGGATGGAAAGTGGTAGAACTGCAGCTGACACTCTGGCATTTCCATATATCTCTGAGTCACGAGGTAGAGGTTGCCTTCTTCCTAAATGTGTGGCTTTCCTGAACCGTGTTTGAAGGTCTGTCATATCTTTGTCTATGTTCATTCCTAACGTGATGGCCGAGTTGTTGAGAACAGCTGCTTCAGCTTACTGTCTGACACTTGGCCATCCTGGGACCAGCAGATGGTGTAATCTTTATGTCGCTGGACTCCTACATACTCGACCGCGGGTCAAGTCCCAGACCTGGCGGCTTAAACTCACACCAGGTGCATGTACTTGCATGCTCAAAATCCCTAGAGGAGAATGGAAAAGAAATTGCAGCGCGGCCATCCCCCTGGGGAGTGATTTCTCGCTTTCTGTCTCTCTCTGTCTGTCTCTCCAGCAAGCGCATGTGCCCTATACCAAAATCTCTCTTAAAAAAAAAAAAAAAGTCCAGCAGTAGTCAACTGTCCAGGCTATTATGATGCCTGTGGTGGTGTTACACTGTTGGAAGAGCAAGTACTGTCTTTATAGAGGTTTGGCTATAAGCACTGTTTTGGTGTGACAGCCAAGAACCTTTGGGCAGTGTTTTGCACCTCTGAGAGTGGAGTAATTCCTCCTGTGGAGTTGATCCTAGTCTGGGTGCAAACAGTTGTTTTGCTGTCAGAAGAGGACTGTGTCTTGGGACCAGCAGATGGCATAATGGATATATTGCTGGATTCCCACGTAGTTGACTATGGTTTGATTCCCGGACCCAGAGTTTAAAACTCATGCCAGATGTGTGTGTATATGCCCAAAATCCTGAGAGGAGATTGGAAGAGACGGGATTATGGCATGGCCATCCCCCCGGGAATGATTTCTCACTGTCTCTCTGTCTTTCTCTGTCTCTCCAGTGAGCATACATGCCCTATAGCAAAAATCTCTCTCAAAAGGAAAAAAGAGGACCCTGTCTTATTCTTTACCTCCTTACATTCTTTTTCTTTTTAAAAAGAAAAAAATTGGCCATCTATTCAGCAAGCCTCTGTTGAAGAACTAAAGAGAAAGGGGATGCTTACTAGGAATGGTGAATAAAATTCATTCAAGTCTCATGGTTTATCATAATTTATTTGTATTTTGTATTTTAGTCTTATTTGTATTTTTGACATATTATTATCACAGTGCACCTCTCTCACAAATCTTGGAATCAAATCGACATTCTAGAAATAGATGCTCTGGTTTTCTAGGCTTATGATGCAATTTCAAATGCATCCTGCCAGTTGTATTTCCTGCCTCCCCCCAAACTAAGAGAATTTGAGGAATTTGAGTTTAGGGTTCTAGCACTGCCCCTTCCCTGGACACACGTATCCACTGACTCCTCAGCCAGTTTCCTTTCTTTCTCTCAAGTTGCATCCTATTGGGATATAAAACAGGATATCCTATCTCCTGGGATGCCGTCTCATGGCTCTGCCTCTTTCCTTCCAAGCACAAAATCTTGGGGTTTAGTCAAGACATTTTATTCCTACAAACCACAGGATAAGCAACAGTGATAAAGAGAATTACAGATACCGATATGTTCCAAAGTCATGGGCAAGTTTTCCTCACTGAAACTTTAATGAATCTAGACACATGGTTCTTAATTTCTGTTGAGTCTCTGGTAGTATTTTCCCAGGGATGAGATCTGTCATTTTCCCACAAGTGAAGTCTGAGCTTTCCTCTCATTCTCTCTGCAGTACTCCTAGCGACTAATGGTGTGTCCTTGGCTTACACACTGGCTCAGTGAAGCTTTTTTATGTCTCAACAATCTTTCTGGTTGGGAGGCTTTTATTAGTAAGGCTTTGCCTCCTTACAGCCTATCCTGTACAAGTGCTGGGCACTCAAGAGTCTGTACTGCCAGAGCAAAGGATGAGGAAGAGAACCCAAGAGGAAAGCTCAGTGCCTTTGTTCATTCAGCGCATGTTTATTGACTACCTGCCTGTGCCAAGCTGTTTGCCAGGGAAGGGGACATAAAGTTGAGACTAATTTTTATTCTTAAGGATATCACAGTCAGATGTTGGAGACAGATAAGGAAGAGGCCATTGTAACAGTGCTATGTGATGTGTGGGACTAAGGAAGATCCTTCACACTGAGCTTCAAGATCTGGCCAGGGGGAGAAGCTGAAGGCAGCATCTGGGACAGTGATTCTAAGAAAGAGAGTAACCTTGGAGCTTGATCAATGAGGTTGGAACATACAAGGTGTGGAAACCAGGGGATGTGCCTGAGGAAAACTAGACAAATTTAGGCTTTTCTTTTATTTTTTAAAGTCTACTCATTTTATTCATGATGGCACTGGCACACGAGAGAGAAAAGTACCTTCAACAGAGCATCCGCACACCACAGTCTCCTTCCTCCAGCCCTCCAGCTTGTCAGGATTTTGGTTCACAGCCAGCGTGGTTAAGGTCGACCAGACCTGGGATCCAAACCCAGTGGGATCCTAGGATTGTTCATAAATATTGCCAATTTCTTTTCACTTTAGCAAAAGCTACAATTAAGTAGAATCTGTCTCTAACATCTGACTGTGAGATCCTTAAGGATGAAGATGGGTCTCAACTTTATGTCCCCTTCCTGAACAACAAACCCAGTTAACCATGTGGCTTCCAGTACTCCAATCCTGAACACTACCAGCTGCACCACCTTGGTTGGGCCTGGGTTTTATTACTTCTTTGTTTTGCATCTTCTTCATGCTAGATAAATCACATTTTGTCAGCTATCAGTTTTGTTTATACTTTTCAATTTAAAAGTTTTGATGGTGTTGGAGCCAGCAGGTAACATGGTGATTAAGGCACTGGACTCCACTGTTCGAGACCTGGACCTGGCGGCTTGCCTGCTCGCTTGCGCGCGCGCGTGCTCTCTCTCGCGCGCACGTTCTCTCTCTCTCGCGCGCGTGTTCTCTCTCTCTCGTAAGAGCACATGGCCTATAGCAAACTTAACAATAATTAATTAATTAAAATAACTATTTTTTCTTTATTTCGATGTTGATAACTTTGGTCTACTATCAGCCAGAATGATAATAAGTTGAGTCAGTGTTATTCTAGGTAAAAAGAATATTCATATGCATGCTTGTGAAAGAGTTGCTGTCATGTTTAAAATGGGAATAATATAATTTCTATATTACAAGTACTGATCTTTGCCTTATTTCTAATCAGATTGTTCCTTTATATCTGAAATCATTAAAATGAGAAAATAGTTACGTTGAATGTCTTTCGAAGCACATTCCAGACTGAGTTATAAGTCAAAACCTGCCAGTTTAAAGTTAATGCAATTATTTGGTTCTACGTAATTGTAGCTTCTGCTAAAATGAAAAGAAATTGGCATGTTTATGAAAAACTCCAGGATCCCATTGAAATGAGGAAGACATTATTTAGGAAGACAGGCAGTTATGATTCAGACTATATTTCGGACAAGATGTCAGAATTATTAATGTGCCTTCTCTTTCAAGTGACTAGTAGGCAGATAACATCTTTGATATTCATAAGCGCCTGAAGTTACATTTTTAAGGAAAGAGTTCCACCTACTGAAGGGAGGGTTGGGTTTTTTTTTCTGTTTTTTTTGTTTGTTTGTTTGTTTTGGGGGGGGGTTGGGTTTTTTTTTTTTAATATCTTCCTTCTCATTTGATTCCTAGAATCTTGTTTCACTTTGAATTCTTAGTTTCTCCAGCTGTGTGCTGCAGTTAACTCCAATGGGTAGCTTATGCCAGACAGTGATCCCCTCTTCCAGAGGATTAGCTAGGATGGCTGAGATTCTTAAAGGGAGTCTGGGCCTCTAAGACCAAGTGTCAAAATAAAACCTAAACATAACAATGATTTAGCAGTTTTTATGTTTCAAAACCTGTCATTTCAATGTACTCACTGGCCCAAAAGGTTTTTTGTTTTGTTTTCAGCTGGGTACAGGGACAGTGAGTAGGAACAGGCCAGTATGATGGAAAAAATGAACTATTCCAAGGAATAATGGAAGGAGATCGAAGAACACATGACCTGGATCAAGATCTAGTGGGGAGACTTAGTTCTCTGAGGGCAGTGTCAGTGCAGAGACTGTTCGATCACAACTTGGCAGAAGGTTACTGGAGAGATTTCTGAGATCAGATTACATAGCCAGTGCCCTGCTTCAGAGTAATCCATGTAGTACCTTTTTGGCAGTTCTTAACAACAATATATTACCTCATCAGTGAAAGGTTGAGAACATCAACATCAGCAAACACATCAGTATCAGAATTAAAGTGTATTATTTGAGAATTTTGCATAGTCATTTTTCATATATTGGTACCCTTTTATGTTGTGACTTAATTTATTGCTGGGCATCAGTAGTTTCTAGCTTTTTTAAACTACTTATTGGACTATGCAAGTAGAAAGTGATTTTTAAAGGAGGTAGATTATAGGCTAAGTTGATATACACTTGCCAATGTGTGCAGATTAACTGTACAACCAGTGAGGGATGGTATTCTAAGATCTCAAAGTGAAACCCAAAGAATATTAATTATAAGGTCTTAGAATTCACTCTTATAAAAGGTTTATGCTTTCTAAGCACATGTCAAGCTTGTGTCCTAAACACCTGATAAAATTAACTAGAGGTTAGTCACCTTTTTTTTAAGTACAGTTTGCCAGTGACATCTCCTGATACTTAAATAATGAATTTTAATTGGCTAAACAGCATATGTTCTTTGAAATCTTTCTGTTTTTTTTCTAGAATTATTTATTTTTTTTATTATTACTATTATCTTTTAATTTGCTATAGGGCACGTGCACTCACCACAGGAGAGATAGAAGAGAGAAAGTGAGAAAGCAAGCCACCAGGTCCGGAACTCAGATCACGGTGGGCCACATAGGAGTCCAGCACCTTAATGACTATGCCACCTACTGGCTCCAAAGCATTCTAGTTTTTGATAATAATACAAAGGCAAAAATATATCAGCAGTATGTATGTTTTTCTCCCTTAAAAATAACAGGATGGGGATACAAAGTAGATGGCATAATGGTTACATCGCTGGACTCCCACCGTGTTTAAGTCAACCATGGTTTGAGTCTTGGGCCTGGTGTCTCAAAACTCATGTCAGAGGACCAGCAGTTGGTGTAATGGCTATGTCACTGGACTCCCATGTAACTGACCATGGTTCCAGTCCCAGACCTGGTGGCTTAAACTCTCACCAGGAGCAGGTGCTTGCCTGCCCAAGATTGCAAGAGGAGAATGGAAGAGAAGGGATTGTGGCATGGCCATCCCCTTTGGGGGGTGATTTCTCGCTTTCTGTCTCTCTGTCTCTGTCTTTCTGGCAAGTGTGTGCGCCCTATAACAAAAAGCTCTCAAAAAAAAAAAAAAAAAAAAACCACTCATGTCAGTCTCATGTGCATGTGTGCCCAAGATCCTGAGAGGAGAAGGGATAGCAGGGTGGCCATCCTCGCTGAGAGATGATTTCTCGCTTTCTCTCTGGCAAGCACACACACCCTTATTAAAAAAAACTCTCTTCCTCCCCCACCCCCCCGAAAAAATGAAATGGTAACTTCTGTGACTGACACAGATTAAGCATTTCTGATACTATTATTCCAGATTATGAGAAATGTAGGTGTGTGACTGGTGAGAGCCCTAGCCTGGGGAAGTTGGAATTCAGACAGCGACATGTACACGGCTGGAACTGAGACCTGGTGGCAGAGCCGCCTGTTTCATTTCTCACTCAGATTGTTTGTTACTTTACATCTTTTTGACTCAGAATACTAAAAATGCAGAATGGTTATCGGCCTTTCAAGGAGGAGAAGTTTATAGCTCATTTATTTTAAAAAATAATAGAAGACTAGAAGAGTTCATATTTTTATTGTGAAGCATCTTCAAATCCATGCTTTGTTCTCTATTGTCCCTCTTGACCATTGTTTGCTCTTTCTGAGGGAGTTTCCGTAAGTCTCATACCTAACACTCACCCCGTTTGGTCATTGTTTTTATGATAGTATCAGCAGTCTGGTAAACGTTTACAGCAGTATTTCCAGCCTGAGTTACCACGAGGGTCTACAGATCTTCGTAGCTACCATGTAGATACAATGATAACATTAAGCAAGAATTCTTAACATCAGGAGCCACTTACAGAAGTGGCAAGTAATAGTTTTTACAACTAAAAAAGCGGAGAGGTGCTCTCCGGATTTCGCAGTTTGTAGGTCCCGTTGAGCGTTTTGCTTTCTGATGCCGCATCTCCCTGGCAGGAGTATTCCATTTACGTAGTGGTGGTACTACGCTGAATAGCTCTAGACTATCATTTTGATCTAATCTCATTTTGTAAGTTTTTACATTTCAAACAGGTTGTGAATTACTTAAGATCATGTCACTTATTAATGACCTGGCCCAGACTTGACTGAATTTCCAGACTCCCCAATTCCATTATTTTCCTCTGGTTCCGTGAAGCCTCCCACAGTGTAGACTAGTAGTAGTTTAGTGGCACATGCTTATTTCAAGCCTATGGACAAATAACAGAGGGACTACATTAGAGAATTGTATAACGAACAGCCATAAAACCTTCACCTGTATTTAATAAAGGGCAATCTTTTATTATTAACGTGATTAAAAGTGTGTGTGTGAGAGTGTGTGTGTGTGTGTGTGTGTGTGTGTGTGTGTGTGTATTTCTTTAATTTTGCCAGAGGGCACATGCATTTGCCAGAGAGAGACAGAGACA
Organism: Tupaia belangeri chinensis; assembly: GCF_000334495.1. Classification (NCBI taxonomy): domain Eukaryota; kingdom Metazoa; phylum Chordata; class Mammalia; order Scandentia; family Tupaiidae; genus Tupaia; species Tupaia belangeri. The sequence goes on along the minus strand of NW_006159731.1, from coordinate 1,203,350 downwards.
GGGAAAGCAAGAAAGAAAGCATCCTTTATAGGAAACGGTCTGGCTACAGTCCCTTCTCCATTTCTCCCTCCTTTCAGGATTTTGGGCACACGCACATATACAGGTGCCTGGAATGTTTCTCAAGCCACCACGTCTTGAGAACTTGAACTGCACAGCCAGCCATTGGGGCTCCAGCTGCCTTAACCACCATGCCACAGGCCGACCTGCGTGTACATAGTTTTTAAATAGAAATTAAGAAAGTGTTGAAGCCTCCTCTCTTCTCCTGCTGGGCCCTCTTCCTTCCTTCCCTGTCCTCAGAGGCAGCCTTGCACAGCCGTCTTCACATTTCACATGTCTGTTACCTTCTGATTCCAGGGGGAAAAATAATGTTGTATTTTGCTACTTTTCATTTGTTCGGCAAATAACATAAATTATGAAGCAACATAGTGGAGGAGGAGGATAGGGCTTTGAAGCCAGACAGCCCTAGTTTTGAAACCCAGAATTCCCATCTACTGTGGATAATTAATCAAGGTACTTAATCTTTCTGTAAGTTTCTTTATCTGCCCTGGGAAGGTGATGAGTCTCACTTTGTAGTATTGGTGAGACTTGGAGCCAGCACGTGGAAGCATCTAGCATAGTACCAGCAAAGAGCAGTGCTCCATACAGAGTAGCTTTAATAATGATAGTGGTAGTAGCAGTAGTAGTAGTAGCAGTCGTAGCAGTAGTAGCAGTCGTAGCAGTAGCAGTCGTAGCAGTAGTAGCAGTCGTAGTAGTAGTAGCAGTCATAGCAGTCATAGTAGTAGTAGCAGTCGTAGCAGTCATAGTAGTAGTAGTAGTAGTAACAGTAGTAGCAGTCGTAGTAGTCATAGTAGTAGTAGTAGTAGTAACAGTAGTAGCAGTCGTAGTAGTCACAGTAGTAGCAGTAGTAGTAGTAATTACATTTATTGTGTGCCTAACATGTACTTGGCACTGGCAAGTGCTGTTTCCATGTTAATTCATTTGAAAACTGGAGAACTGTAGGTAGGCAAAGGGCTTAGAGCAAGCATGGCACACAGTCATAAATATTAGCCATTATTTCTGTTTTACAGAAGAAGAAATTAATGGGAGGAAATCTGGAAAGTTAATGTCCTTCTAAGTTCTTTATGTTAACTCATTTAATCCTAATACATACTATTATCCTCACTTTCCAGTGAGGAAATCAGGGCACAAAGAGTTTAAATCACTTAGACTAAGTCACGTAGCTAGTGAATGTCAGGCTTTAGATTTGAACCCAGGAAGTCCAACTTCAGAATTCATGCCCCAGTTACTGAGCCACAGTTCCTGATGATGTATGTGATCTGACTTCTTACGCACTCCATCCTAGGAACATGTCTTTCCAGTTGTATTGTCTCTTTTGAGTAAGAAGCCCTTTTGGTTTGGTTGTATGTACAAGTAAGTTTCCTCATGTGATCCAACCCATTTAGCGTTCATCGAAATGATCCCCATTTTAACAGGTTTATTGGTTTGTGTGGCTATTGCCCACCAGTACCCTGACAGCCTCCCTGCCCCTACAGTGCTTCTCTAACTCCCAGTGTGAGCCTTACATATGTTGATGAATGAATTTGGTCGCTTGCCCTGTAGGCTTCCCTGGACAGCATTGCTTCCTCCATTCTTGACTTCTCCTTTAGTTGGTCTCACCATCTTTGCTGGACACTGATGCTGCTTCACGCACCAGGCTTTCCGTCCCAGTCCACCACTCTCTGGGGACTTAGATCTGGGCTAAAGACAAAATTAACAAACCATTTTCTGTATTTAAAAAAAAAAAAATCTTCCATAGCTACAGGAAGGAAAAAAAAAAGGCTTTAAAACATGGTATTTTTAAAGGTTTGGAGGAAGAGTTCTTATTTCTGTTAATACCGTAGAGCTCTGACACCGCGAAAACACTTGGACATCAAACATCATACTAAGGGTGGCATTACTGGTAGCTCTGCTCGTTACTGGATTAGGCCAGGCTCGAATGCCTGATGCCTACTTCCCTTAGGAGGATTCGTGCTACGAGGCTTTACTTGTCTCACTGCCGGGCTCTCAAATAATTCTTCTCCCCCATATTTCAATTCTTATAGGGTTAATTGTACATGCAGAATTTTGTGATAGCTTAAGAAGTCTTATAATGAGACCTTAAAGACAGCTGGTATTTGTTTCTTCTCTGAATTTAGAATTACTGACCGCTTGGATAAAGCTGGAGAGTCTATAGAGATGATCTGGTACAGATTTCTTATAGTATGCTCTAAAGAGTACTACTTTATGAAAAGTGTTCTGCCAAAGAGGATTCCCATGCCAAGTAAGTGTGAGGGGTGCTGTTCCCCTTGATGCATGTAGGTCTTTATTAGAGACTGTGAAATGTCCTACAATAAATAACCAGCTAATTCATTTTAGTGTTTCCTAATCTGTAGACTCATGTTTAGTATTATAGAACTTTTTTTTTTTTTTTTTTTTTTGCCAAAGCTGTGTCTAGAATATCTCCTTTCAACTTCACCAGCTGGAACTCTTTTTTAGTTTTATAGAACTTTTTTTTTTTTTTTTTTTTTTTGCCAAAGCTGTGTCTAGAATATCTCCTTTCAACTTCACCAGCTGCATGCATGCTAGTCCTGTTTATTAAATTATTCAGGCATCATCTCCGCTGTGGACCTCCAAGACCCCCATAGGGTGGAATCAGGGGTGGAAATTGCTCCATCCATGCAACTGCATATGATAGCATGTAATTTAAAGACTTTGGTGACAGCAGAGATGACACTGTGTTTTCTTGCTTCTGTTAGACCAAGTGTCTGGAGGGATAGGGACGATATCTTATTTATCTTCTGGTGCTTTACTTTTATTTCTCTTACCCAGCCTAGTGCTTACACATGGTAGGTATGCCAACATTCATGGAACAAAGTGGTTTGTTTGCATTAAAAGCAGAGAAAAGAAAAGCTGTAGAAGTCTCTCTTTCTCATTCTTTGCATCCCAGTTAACATGCTTTATACCAGCTAGGAAGTACTGCAATAATAGCTCTTGCATGGGGTTTTGGAAGAAATTACTCTGCTAGCAAAGGCTGGAGGAGGACCTTGTGTTCTAATTCAGTACTGTTACCTCCATTAACCTTAGAACATTAAAAACAGATAAGAGTTTTTATTAACATAGAAAGAACTTACCCAGAATGTTAAAGATCTAACTTTAAACCACTTTTCTTAAAACATGGGAGAGGAATATTAGGCAATAACAAACTATTTTCCGAAGTACTAACCTTGTTCATTTGACCTCTTAGAGGAGTTTTCAGTATTCTTAGAATAGTCAAACTGGACTGCCACATTTCTTCAAAGATAACTGATTTGATAAAAATGTAGTCACAGTCCCATCTGAGAAGATGACAAAGTGAAACATGCACCGAGCCTCCAATAACACTGACTTGGTATCTTTCTGCTAAAAACCGAAGTGGCAAAGGAGCAGCCATCTTTCTTTCAAATGTCTGGCTGTGCTGTGTACTCTGTATCAGTGCTCTCAGATAGAGGGCACGACACACTTCCTTGTGCAGCACTGGCCCCAAGTAGTGATATTGCAAGATTTGATCCGCTTCTCTAGTGTAAGATCTTACTAGGTTTAGTTTTCTTCTAGATACTCTCAGCTCTAGATGGGTCAAGTAGCACATAAGGGGAATTCTTGAAAGGAAATACACATGTAGCCAAATACCATTAAAAAAAATAATAAAATAAAATAAGCATCCTTTTCCTTGCTTACTGATGTGTTCAACAATTAAGGAAGAGGATGCTCATGACGCCCCTTTTCTTCCCCTAAAGGTTTATAAAGGTTCTTCATCAAGTATCAAAGACACAACAAAGGAAGGAATAAACAGTGGAATTTTTAGCACTGAATATCAAAAGAATATAAGCATACAGGATTAGAAATATTTGAGGCCTTCATGGGTTTTGTTGGAAAGGAACAAATTGGTGCCATATTGATCTTAAAGTCCCTCTAAAAACATTGGCTGAAAGTAGTTTACATTAAACCTGATAGATTTTTCAGGTTCCTTGGTGAGAGAAAAAGAAGAGTGAAAATTCTTCCTTCCGAGAAGATGAGCGGAAAGGTAGCCTCAATGGGAAATGATTGTTGCAAAGGTGATTACCTGATGAATGAGAAAAGTATTTTTGAAAAATATTTAGTTTAACTAGGAAATGTTCTAAGAGACAGCCAGTAACCTTACAGTTTTTGATCATCTTTGGGAGTAGAACAGCATTATTTTTCTGTCAGTAAGGTTTTCATGTATTTTGTAAGATGAATCACCACTCATACTTCTATGTAGTTCTGATCATTTTTACAATTTTTTTACTTGTCTGCATAAATATTACCAAGAAATGTTAGTTCATAATTTATGACAAGTCAGTGGATTTCATTGAATTTGAGTCTTAAGTCTTTGTAGAACTATTAATAGTAACATGTGGTTTCATTTGAGTCTTAACTTCTTTTTAGCCTACACATAAGAAGTGTCAGCTTGAAGAAATACCTTTTTTATCCTAACCTGCTTTTTTGAAAAAATAACTTTATTACTAGTCTAGGAGTTTTATTTCCTTATCAACCTCACTTGGTTACTAACTTCATTCATCTCCTCTCCTTTAGTGTACTTCAAAACTCTTGCCAATTTTAATAGTCATTTCATATTCTTGATCTTCTCTTCGTAGCTACTTTGACCTAGTCACCCGTACTCCCTCCCCCAAATTCTAGTGTATCTGATGTATATTTATTTGACTTGTCTGAATTATATTTTCCTCTTGATGAGTTTTAACTTTTGTTGCATTTTAACATTTTATTGACCTACCTATATATGTATAGGATGAATTATACATAACTCGTTTCACTCTTACATAAATTTGTTGGTTTTTATATCCATCTATTAACACATCTAGAAGGAAGAATTGTTCTTTTCCCAGATTTGGCTAAAACATCTCAGTTCCATTATTGAGTAGTACCATCAGCAACGCATATGAGACTGATTTGTTATAGCACGTTAATAACTTCATCATGGTGGCTGGTAGAGGAATATGCCTGCTCCATTTCTGAGACAAGAAAACACCTTAATCAAGCTTTTACACTGCTGCTTTCTTTTCTTTCTGGAACTAGGCAGGTATAATAGATAATATTTTTGCACTGTGCAAGGGAGTTTAAAAAAGTAGATGGGAAAGTGGAATTAAGTACAAATTTATTTTGGTGCAAAACAAATTTGAAACTCAGCATAGTTTTTTCATAATACTCATTTTCTAAGACCTTTTTTAAGACCTCTTTTTTTGTTTATTTATCTGGGTTTCAGCTGCAGGAAATGCAGCCCCTTTAGTTGGATATATTTTTCATGTGTTCGTCTGAAGTCTAACTTTGGTTTTTATCTTAAATATGTCAATAACTTTGGAGGCTATTGAAGTATATCCAAAATGTGTCTATGTTAATTTTATGAGATTTATTTTCCCTATAAGGAAGTTTAATAACAATCATATTTGAATATTCCTGTGAATGTTTGTGATCAAGAAATACACCTTTTAATCATGAAATAGTTTTAAGTAGACTTCAGCAAAAGAAGCAGCTCATAAAAGAAGAAAAACTATTGGATTGTCAGGAAAGTCATGGCACATTTTTGCTTAGAAAAATACATCATGACTTTCCTGACAACCTAATAGAATTTCTCTCTTTGCTTATTAGCGTATCCTCTACTCATGATAATAGTGCCCTAATCTATAGTTGCCAATATTCTACGTATACATTATTTTATATATTCGAATGGTATCTGAAATTTGTAGCATACTGAGTTAGAGTTGCCAGTAATAATTTACTTAGTAGTCCCTTAGAATTTATTTAGTATTCTATAGGATGCCAATCACTTAAAATATATTAAATATATTCATACACTTTTTAAAGTTTTTACTAATTTTATTCATAAGAGAGTACCTATGTATACCTGAGAGAAAGCGAGTCAGGCAGGCACCCTCAGTAGAGTGTTGCCACACTGCAGTCCCCTTTCCCCAGCCCACTAGCTCATCAGGATCTTGGGCTTCTGTGCCCAAGACTTGGGCCCAGCTTCCAGCACGGCAGTCCAGCATGCTACTGCCCGTGCCACTGAGGCTGGGCTAGTATTCGTACTTTTCTAACATATGAGGGTACTTCAGAAAGATTTAGAAAAAATGGAATTGAAGTACAAGTTTATTTTGATATAATTTTTTTTAATCCATGCAGTTTTTTTAATAATATGTGTTTCCATAAACTTTTCAAAGACCTCTTGTAGGGGTCAGAAGTAACTGTGCCAGCCCCAGTGGTACAACAGTAACACAGTGCACCACAATGCTGAGGCCACATGTGTAGGTCTCAGGTTTTTTAGTGGTAATTGACAGAAAAAAAAAAAACATACATTATTTATAGAGTTGCTACTTTTACATGCACAACTATTACTGGTCAAATAAAATCTTGAAAAATTAACAGAAGGGTTTTTTTTTTTTTTTTTTTTTTTTTTTTTTGGGGGGGGGGGTTTTTTTTAAAAGCACCGCGCATTAAAAGAGAGAGAGACAGAGAGATAGAAAGCAAGAAATCACCCCCGGGGGGGTGGCCACGCCACATTCCCTTCTCCTCCATTCTCCTCCCGGGATCTTGGGCACGCACGCACACGCGCCCGGCGTGAGTTTAAGCCGCCGGGTCCGGGACTTGAACCGCGATTGACTACGTGGGAGTCCAGCGACATAGCCATTACACTAACTGCTGGTCTCCAAGGTTTAATTTTTTTAAAAAAAGGAATGGTTTGATACTGGCTAGTAGCTCCCTATCTTTTGTAAATTCCCATGACTATTTGCACAATGATTGTTAACCCAATTTTCCACAGATTTCTAATTTAGGAATAGGAAAACCTTTTGAATATTCTTCCTGTTCTCTTTGAAATTGTTTACATGTCCCCAGAGCCATAATTTGTGGTAGAACTTAGGGGTTGTTAAGGTCTGTGTGTCTCGACTCTCAGTGACGGTTACAAGGTCTGCACAGTGTTATTTCCTAGATGTTTGTTGAGAAATGATAACCAGCTACACTGACTCTGAACCACCCAGTGCTTATGAAGCCCATGGCATCTATTGCTCCCGGTGTTTTGTTCATAGCTGCAGGACAGGACACTAGAAGGGGCCCTGCCCTCGAAGGACTTGTACTTTGTCTAGGGCAGTGAGTGACTGCATGTTTGCAGTTAGGATTATCCAATAACATACTGTTTGGATTTAATTTTGGTTAATTTCAGATATATTCATTGTTTATGAGTTCTACTCTAATTCTTGCTGGAGAGTACTTTGAATTTTAAAACTCAAATGGGGTGGTATTTTAATAGAATGTAGTATAGGGGCTGGCAGGTGGCATGGGGATTAAGGTGCTGGACTCTCACATGGCCAACACAGTTTGAGTCCCGGACCTGGCGGCTTACTTTCTTACTTTCCCTTTCCCTTTCTCTCTGTTTCTCTCTAGTCAAATTAAAAAGAACTATAATAATAATAGCAAATAAAATTAAATAAATAATTCCTTTTAAAAACAGAAGGTAATCTATGATTTTAGCTAAGTGAATTTATAGTATATATGTGACAAGTAGAATGTTTATAAATATGAATCAATCAGAATTACTAAGGTCATATTGAACTGCTTGTATTTATTAATTATAATTATATTAATGCTTTTTAAAAAAAAAATTTAGAGCAAGATTTTTGCTATGGGGTGCATGTGTTTGCCAGAGAGACAGAAAGCGAGAGAGACATCACCCCCCCAGGGATAGCCATACTGCAGTCCCTTTTCCTCCATTCTTTTCCTGGGATCTTGGGCACACTCATGCCCTGCATGAGTTTTATGTCACTGAGTCCAGGACTCAAACTGCGTTTGACTCTGGGGAGTCCAGCTATGTAACCATGACACCATCTGCTGGTCCCTATTAATGCCTTTCTTATTTGGCTTCTATAATTACTTAATTTTTAATGTAGTTGACCATAACATCAGCTTTTCTAGGATGAATTTTATGCCTGTGTTTTTCAGAGGGCTAAATAGGGAGGTTTGCATGCAACATTAGAAATAGTTTCCCCCCACTGATAAAAGATTTCTGATGTGTTGATAGAAATTCATTGTATAATAAAACTGATTATACCCTATCTATACCCATATTAAGAAATCAACATTCCTTTGTTGTCCTAAAGAGCTCTTGATTATATGAGGAAAAAGTGCAGTATTTTTTTTTTTTTCATTTTAAATAAATAGGAGTTGTGCCATTTTTCTCAAGGTTGAACATGACTGAGTATAACCTAGAATAAATTATTTGGGGAACTAGCTTTTCATAATGGATCCATTTCTTATGTTTCTAATGTAAACTTAGCTAAGTTGTAAATGTTGCATTATATGAAGTTTTGGGGGTTGCCCAAAATTATTTCATTCTCACCCAGAAGACTGAAAAGGCCATCAACTGCTAATGACAGCATATTCCTGGAGAAATTTATTATCAAATAGAAAACAGAATTGTCCCAGTATTTAGTTACAGATTTTTTGTTTTTGTTTGCAAATGCCATAAGTCCTAAATCAACAGACTTTTAAAATTTGTCTTTATTTTTCTTTTGTCCTGTAAGAAACACAGACTATGAAGTCATTTTATATGAGTTTAAATCCTGCATTTTTTACACATATAGACCATCACTTTGAACATGTAACTTCTCTTGTCTTCTTACTCTTCTTTAAAATGGGGTGAGAAGAGTCTCGCCTCCTGAGAATTGACTGAGATGACCCATGTGGAGATGTTGGCACTGTGACTTGTACCTGGGGAGTGATCATTAGCCTGTGTTTCATCATTCTCTCCCCATCCTTACCAAGTCATCCTTTGCTTGCCGTTTTTCTGTAAACTTGTATTTGATTTTAAGGGTCCTGCCATGGACTAGTATTATTTTGGAAGGCAGTTCCTGCCTTGCTCTCTTCTCTCCTGGGTAACAAAGCCCATGGGTTTGGTAGTGCATGAATTTCTCTTGGTATGAAGACTTCACAAGTAGACCTCAGTCGAATGGCTCTGAATTATGCCTGTCCCAAATAAGCTGACACACTATTTTCCAGGGTTCCTGGAGATTTTTGGAAACCGAAAAAAATGGAGATCTTCTCTATATAGAGTTGTCCATAATGTAAACTGGGATGAAAATTCTTATTTATACTGAGGTTAAACCTCATTAATCTCCAGAAAGGTTTTATGTTATTATAGTCTTAGTTGTTCTTCTTATAGTGAAATACTCTACTAATTAATAGAATTAATGTGCTTCTCTAATTCTTGTAGTAAAATGGTCACCATTGTGAAAACTTCTAAAACTTGTTTGTATCATTAATAAGTAGTTATCAGCATAGGTATCTGAGTGCTGAGTTCTTATAAAAACAAAATTAGATTTGCCAGTGGACTATCATAGCAAGAAAGAGCTGAGGCTTTAGAGTCAGACCTGCAGGGGTTTGAGTCTTGGTTCTGCTACACACTATGTGACCTGGGCACCTAACCCAGTCTCACCAAGCCTTGACTGGTGCAGCTCACAGGGAAGTTGTAGGGAGGAACAAGTTAATACATGTAAAGCACCTAATACCTTGTCTGGCAAGTAGTATTAACTATTTCTATTATAGCGTAGACTGTCGGTTATTTTTCCGTATCACTAATTATCAACATGCTAATGACGAACCATTAAGAAATAACTGTAAAAAAAATGATTGTGGACTTAATAGGATTCTATATTTGAGTATTTATTGACTGTCCATCGTGTGTCAGGCATTGTGTAGAACCAGGGTTTTGCCGTTGGTGGTTTTCTTAATTAAGGTTTTTGCCATACGGCATATGCGTTCACTGGAGAAAGACAGAGAAAGTGAGAAAGCACCCCCCAGGGGGATGGCCACACTGAAGTTCCTTCTTTTCCATTTTCCTCCAGGGATTTGGGACACACATGCACATGTGCCTGGTGTGATTTTCAAGCCTCCAGGTCAGGGACTCCAACATAGTTGGCCATGTGGGAGTTTAGTGCCCAACCACCACTCCACCTGCTGGCCCCCCAGAACTAGTGTTTTAGTCAGGTTCTTCAGAGTTGCAGGGAACAGAGAGGTATTAGAGCTTATTTCATGGCAAAGTAAAAAATCTGTGAACCAGTTTCATCCATCGTGGCAGATACACGTGGCCGCTGTAGACCTGCTCATTCATCACATAGGGTGGGATAAACGTAGCCCTAGGGCCTAAACAGGTGGTGTGTTGGTAGAAAAGTATTTAGTGAAGGCACATGAGATGACAAAGCGTAGTGAAGGCAAAGAGTATTCCTGGTAGGGAAAAAATGTATTTGTAAAGACAGATGTGAGATACCTTGATGTACTAAGGAAGGAAGTATTTTAGTGCTGAGAGAAGAGGACGCTGGTTGGCATTTAGGGACTTATAGAAGAAGAGAGTCTAATTTAGAAGAGCATTTCTTTAGAAGAGAGTCTAATTTATGGCACAATGAAGGTAGTAAAACAATGAGACCCAGAAAGAGAAGGAAATGATCTCATAGAATGAGAAGGGGAGATCTACAAGAGAACGAGAGAGCAAGAATGAACAATCAACAATGGCTGGCACCACCATGGGCCAGATAAAGGGAGGACCAACTGGCTCGTCTCAGAAGGCACCATGGAAGCATCTCAGATTACCAGGTGAATTCCGTAGGTCTCGAAGGAGCTTCAGACTAGAAACCTAACCTCAGAGGAGAAAGGATCCTTAGAGGTCTAGGTCAGTCACAGATTTATTCTAAGGAATATTTAGAATCATCCCTTCCCCTCCCAAGAAAGAAATCTCATTATTCCTAAATAAATAGGAAAGGAAGATAAAGCCTTATCTATAACAATACTTACGTTTTTCATATTTATCTGACTAAAATGTATATGCTTATTAGGGGATAATTTCCCAAAACACATTGTTTGCTTTGCTAAAAATCCGTTTTTAAAGTCAGAAATAAATGTTATTATTTTAGCTAAAATAACAGATATATTTATAGGTGTATTAGATATGACCAGAAAAAAAAAATCCCTCAAAACAATTATGTTTAACCAACATGAATTAGAGATGGCTTCTGTCCCCCGGTGACTTTGCAGCTATCTCTTTAGCTTTGATTAAAAAATAAATAAAAATAACAACCAAAAAGTGTTTATTTCTGCTCTAGCCATAATAGTAACTAGATAACAAGTCAGCTGTATACACACACACAGACACATAACCATATTATATCTGATATGAAGATTATATGTTAGGATTATAACAAAACAATACAAGTATACAAGAAAAACTTGTTTTTCTTCCCAGTTTGGTTTTCATTTCAGAGATGAATGAAACTGAGTAGATGTAATTTCTTCTTGGCAAGTAGAAGAGGGTTTACTGTATATTTCATTGGTTTTAAGATCTCATTGGTTGTAAATTGTACATTATTTTATATACCATGAAGAAAAGAAATATAAAACCTCCTTAAATACAATATTTGATTATAAAAGGCATTCAAATGTTCAGCTGTTAAAGTGTGAAAAATACACATTTTAGAATGAATGATATATGGTGTATTCTATATGATAGATAGTGTACACTATAAAGAGACTAAAGAGAACACTATATATTTGCTGATTGATTAAGGAATGATAAAATTATAGTGAGTGACATCTAAATTCCAGTCTTAATTAAATACAGAACTATAAAAAGATGAAATAACACAAGTAGTCATTAAATTTTTAAACTAGAAGGCCATAGAACTTTCAAAGATGTTAATAAATGATCATTTGTTTAATATAGGCGTTAATGTTCATTCTGAACCAGACATCATCATGATCTCCTGAGAGAGGGAGGGGTAGTTTGCAGATTGCAGTGAGCACTTGTAGGAAAAGTGCAAGCCTGTGATAGACCAGAACTGGGAGCTCCTCACTGGGACTGTGACAATCTCTGAGGAGCTGAGGCAAACCTAAAGCAAGAGTGGGTAAATTAGGCAGGAGGAGGCAGAGGGAGAAACAACCTGTGCTTAGGTCCTGAGCAGGAAAGACTTTGGATTTTTCGAGGCAGTGAAACAAGCAGAAGAGTAGGGTGTTGGGCCTAGGTCTGGGTCTTGGTCTCGTTGACATGAGTGATGGTGCAAGGTCTCGTGGCTGAGCTAAACATTGCGGATTTTAATCTAAGCCCGGGGGAAACTACTAGAGCACTGTAGTGGGGGAAGTGACTGGCTGCTCTGCAAAACCTCCATTGGATAGGAGAAGTGAAGAAGCCCATGTAGGAGCTTGTTAGTTCAGTCCAGATAAGTTGTGAATGGTGATGTTTTCTTGAGGCTATGTGACCAGTACTTTCAGGAATTTTAATTAGTGTACATTTCTACCTAGCATTTTCATTTCTGGGTGTTTAGTCTAAAGAAATCTTAGATATGTACAAAAATTCACCCACTAGTTTGCTCATTTCTATTATTTATAATAAGAACAATTCATTGAAAAGATTGTAGTATTTTCAAACAAGTAGAAAGGGAAGAGGCAAATCTCTGACTTAGGGAGGCCATGTCATCCAGGAAGATTTGTTTAGACAAGGAGAGGCCTCTGTGTTTTGGGGCTGGTGCCAGGAAGAAAGACACTGAAAATATAGAACACAGAAGAAATGCTCCTGCAAACTAATTTTGGGGAAGAGAGGCATCTAGAACCAGAGGGAAGAAGTTAGGTATCTTTATCAGGGAATGCAGGAGCTTCTGGTATGGAAGCACACTGGGGCCTAGACAGTGGCAGGGCAGTCACACCGCCTGCAAGACCAGCCCCACAGGAACGTTCTGAATTCACATCCAGAGACCACCTGAACATGTTGGGTGCTCATGTACCTGTGATCCCTGGCTGGCGGAGGCTGGAAACGGATCACAGCATGAAGACCTTACTGGGAGATTCTGTGTCTATCTCTATTGCTCATGGTAGAAAGAAACTTTTAAAGAAGGTACACTGCAGTTCCACTGTGGTTCTTATTTTTTGAGAACTAGCCCAGGAACCTAACCACACCTCACAACATTGTTGCTAGAGAGGGAAAGTGTTTGCTTTTTAAACTAGAGTCTTAGTGAATTTTTGATGTGCATTCGGCCCATAAATTCTGTTGCCTGTGAATCTGAGCTTCTCTGAGTAAGTGTTGACTGAGCAAGATTTTTCAGAAAGTTCAATGAATGCTCCATCCCTCCTTCCATTCCCCTCTCTCCCCTTCCCTCTCTTTCCTACCTCTTCTTTTCTCTCTGCCTTCCCCTCCTTTCCACCTTTCTTGTTCTCTCTTGCTCTCTCTTTCTCTTTCCTTCTCTT
>NW_006159731.1:1174277-1189786 GCF_000334495.1 Tupaia belangeri chinensis | reverse complement strand
TTCTATTTTCTCCTCCATGTACCCTAACATCTGTATTTCATAATATACTCAGAGTATTAAAAAAAAAAACTGAACACTTCTAAGTACATGAGATCACCTTTAAAAATTTTTGTTTTTCATCTCATATTGTTTCTTTGTGTGTGACAGTTTTTATACCTATGTGGCAGACATTATTTTGCTATATGACCTTAATGCCTGCTTGCAAGTTCCAAATCAAATGTTATGTGCTCTTTGCATTCCTAAAGCTATGTAGGCCAGTGTCATAGGTATTTCACGTGTTGGTTTATACGTCCCACAATATCGGTGCCTCAGTGAAACCATGAACAAGTTACTAGCTGTAACTTGTTTTGAGTAGCCCCCCCCCCACCCTGTTGTCTGAAAATAACTGCCGCTTAGTTGTGATCAGCTGGAAAATTCCTACAGAAGTTTGAATTTGACTTTTTAATGAGCTCAAGGTTATCATCTCTGGTATTTCCTTGAATATTTCCTTTTCTTTTCAATGTAGAAAAATCACCATTCTCTAGTTTATAGACTTAACAAAATAGTTATTAAAGTTAGCATAGTTTTGTTTTGAGTCTTTCTTCCATGCATGAGGAAGACCAAGCAAGTGTACCTTCAGCAGGGTTCCAACCTTGCCATTCACCCCCAGCCTTCAGCCAGCTTGAGTCGTGCTGGCATGCCTGGCCCGTGTCCGCAGGGAGGTCTCTGGAACTGGGAGCCTTCCTAGGTGAGATCTTGCAGAGCATTGCGTTTTACTGCTGCGCCACCTTCTGGCTCCTAGCCCGATAGTATTTGTTTAAATTGTTACTTCTCCCAGTGTACAGATTACTTCAGCTGCTTCCTTATGAACTAGGTTTTTAAATATATTCATATTTTCTGACTATGTGTTTGTGTGCACATGTACATATGAGTATATCATATATTTTGAAATTAGTGATTTTTTGAGCATGGAGAATTGATTCTCAAAAGTTCCTAGTTTAGGTATATCTCATTCTTGTGACTCCACATTATTTTGTAAAGTGAAGGTTGAAATGTTTGTACCAGGTAATTTTGCCCTCTAGATGCAGAATTGTTCTGACTGCTTTGTCATGGAATTGTTGTTCTGTGGAAGTACAACTTTAATCATTTAAGTTTTGAAATATTCATTTGGGATCATAGAAGATATAATGATAGCTAAGTTTCACCTGACTTATTAAAAATTCATTTAGCTCCTTTCAGAAAAGGAGCATACATGCCAGATTTGATCTATATTTCTGTTGATATGAATTATTGGAAATCCTGGGATAAAAAGTAATAAGAGATCCTCCTAAATATTTGTCTGTTACATAGTTGAGTGAATTAGGGTGATGGAATTAGAAACAATGCAGTCTTCATAAATGTATTTTGAAATAATGTCACCTTATTTCTTTAATGTCTTAGGACTGTCTGGGAGCAAAAGTATTAATATTATCAGTAAACCTGCACTTCTAAATAAAACCTTTCTTTTTTTAAAGGCATTATTAAGCTTATGTTACTAGACAGTATTCAGTACTATCCACTTTATACGTTCGACAGCGCAAGGAGAAGTTTTGAAATCCATATGCAGTTTTTTTCTAACACATATTATCCATGAACTTTTTGAAGACCCCTTTGTACTGCTGAACTCGTAAAAATTTGTGCCTCAATTCTATCTTTCCACCGTTTTTGAAGTCCTCTTATACAGTAGCATGCAGTTCACAATACTCTCATACCTTGCTTAAACCATCTGAGGTTTTTAACAGTTATCTTTTGGCTACATGTTCATTGGAAGTATGCAGTAGAACGATCCTGCTCTTTTTGTTCTTGGAAATTACTACTTGTAAGTAATCTCTCATTCTTCATGTTTTCTCCCTCTGTTTTAGTCGCGACATGGAAAATAAAGAAACACTCAAAGGGTTGCACAAGATGGACGATCGCCCAGAGGAACGCATGATCAGGGAGAAACTGAAGGCAACCTGTATGCCAGCCTGGAAGCATGAGTGGTTGGAAAGGCGAAATCGGAGAGGCCCTGTGGTGAGTGGCTGCGCAGCATGGGAAACATGGAAAATTAAACCTAAGTAGATCCTCTTGGAAGACTTCTTCCCTTCTTCATTTTAAACTCAGTGGCTTTATTTTTCTAGTATTCTGGCCCACGTAGAACAAATCATAATTAAAATTGCTCAGTAAGCAACTTAACCTAGGAACTTAACTATTTGGTGGAGGACTCAATGCCTAAACCAACACTGCCCTCTAATGTCAGTATCTAAAATCCTTTTACTGGAGTTTTATACCATATCATTTCTTTCTAATATGAAGAAAAAAAGCGAGGAATCACATTTCCATTTTATTTTTAATGGTTTCTTTATTTTTTTAAAGATTTATTTATTTTTAATTTTACTTATTATCATTATTCTTCAATTTTGACCAGAGAGAAATAGATGGAGAGAAAGGGAGCATGAGAAAACAAGCCACCAGGTCCGGGACTTGAACCGTGGTCGGCCATGTGTGAGTCAGTGCCTCAACCACTGTGCCACTTGCCAGCCCCTTACTGGTTTATTTTTAAGATAGGATCAAAGGATCTTAAGTCTAGAAATCTTCTAGGAAAGCAGAAAAAATTAAATAGACCCATGAAATTTAAGATTTAAAATATGTGGGGGAGTTGGTAGAAGAAAACCTAAATTCCTAAATAGGAAAGACAGGGATCCCCTCTCCTTCTCTTCTGAAGTTGTAGGTCTTCAGGAAAGTCGTGACGCATTGTCGCGTAGAAAAATACATCACAACCTTCCCAATGACCTAATATATCATTACGAAATGTGCTTCTTCATTTTTACAAAAGAAGAATTAGATCCCTATTGTTAGTGTCCTAGCATCCATCAGGACCAGCAAGTTTTTGTTTATTTTGTTCTTTTTAAACAGAGATGGCAACTTAAGATTCATCTATTCGTCTAAACTACAGCCCTGCCAGTTGATCATTGAGCCTTTCACTCATCCCATGTGTCTACTTAAGTTTAAATTAACTAAATGTTAATAAAGTAAATGCTTAGGTCCTCCATCACACTGGGCATGTTTCAAATGCTCAGTAATGGCTAATGGCGACCTGTGGGGCAGTACAGCTACCGATGGTTCCCATCACCTCAGGTTCAGGCTGGCACTGATGAGTCTCTTAAGTAAGTCATTAACCCTGAGTCTTTGTGCAGCTCTTATCACGGAGCTGCAGTCTGTTACACATAATCTCCCCACTGGTTCTAATTCTAACCCACGGAGCTATGCAGAGTAAATCTACTGGTTCCTTTCCATGCCCATGTTTTTTCGCTACCAGTGCTCCTCACTCCTTTCCTTTCTAGCTTTTTTTTTTTTTTCTTTTGGAGAGGTTTTTGCTATAGGGCGCATGCGCTCGCCAGACAGACAGAGATAGAGAGACAGAAAGCGAGAAATCACCCCCCCGGGGGGGATGACCATGCCACAGTCCCTTCTCCTCCATTCTCCTCTCGGGATCTTGGGTACGCACACACACGCGCCCGGTGTGAGTTTAAGCCACCAGGTCCAGGACTCGAACCATGGTCGACTACGTGGGAGTCCAGTGACATAGCCATTACGCTAACTGCTGGTCCCTCTAGCTAAGCTTTTCTATTTCTTTTCTATTTCTTCCACTTCTTCCTCACATGAGGAAATATGGTGGAAACTACCTTAGTATACCTTTAAGGTATACTACCTTATTTACTTCAGAGGATGAGAATGAAGAATCAAGGATTTATCTGAGAGAAGAAGAGCTTATTTGAAATCTCCCGTAAGTAGCAATTAAAAGGTCATATTTCCTCTCAATTAACATAAAGAACTTTTTTTTTTTTTTTTTTTTTTGGAGAGGTTTTTGCTATAGGGCATGTGCTCTCACCAGAAAGTGAGAGACAGACAGAAAGCAAGAAATGACCTCCCAGGGGGAATAACCATGCCGCAGTTCTTCTCCTCCATTTTCCTCTCAGGATGTTGGGCATGCACGCACACGCACCTGGCATGAGTTTAAGCCACTAGGTCCGAGACTTGAACCACAGTCGACTACATGGGAGTCCAGCAACATAGCCATTACGCCATCTGCTGGTCCCAACATAAAGAACTTGTAAACAATTAAAATCTTCCAAACTTTGAACGTGGTACTCTCTGAGCTCCTTGAACTGGGGGTAGTCAGACAGAGCCTAAATGTTATGAGAATACCATGGAGCAGAAATCACAACTTTAAAAGTCAACCATTTATCCTTTATTACATATAAACTAAGAATACCCATTTTTTTTTTCTTTTTCAATATGCTATAGGATGCATGTACTCTCTGGAGAGAGTGATCAGTTGGAGGGGGTGTGAGAAAGCACCCCCCAAGGGGACAACAACACCAAAAATCCATTTTCTGCATTCTCCCCTTAGGATTTTGGGCACACATGCACACACACTGGGTGTTCTTCAATCCACCAGGTCTGGGACTCAAACCATGTAGTTGGCCATATGGGATCCAACTGCTTTAACCACCATGCCATTAGCTGGCCTAAAATATTTATTTTTTCTAAGACAAATTTTATTTATTCTCACCTCCACTTACGTAAGTACCATGTCTGTATATAGGATGGGCATGAGGAGAGGTGTGTGGGATAAGGTACATAGCACAAGGTCCTTATATGGTGACTACATTACCCTGCTTTCTACAATTCCCAGATTGCATATTATTTTTACAAAGTGTCCTGGCTACTCGGAAGGTCTGATTGTTGTTCCACAAGTGGAAAATTCCACACATAACCTCATGTGAAGGATCGCAGCCAAATGCTGCATACAAAAATATTGGATAAAAGTACCTTCAGCCTATGCATGTAAGATATCTATGAAATGTAAATGAATTTCATGTTTACATTTGGGCCAAGATATTTTATGTATGTATATTTATGTCACACACGCACACACACATATGCACACATATGCACATATACATATACTAATATTCCAAAATCCAAACAAGATTTCAAAATCTGAAACACTTCTCATCCTAAGCATTTCAAATAAGGAATATGCAACCGGTAGCAAGACTTACAAACTGCATTTCTGGTCCAGAGATTGGTCTTTGAACTTACATTTCCAGACTGTGCATTATAGGATAACATTGTAAAAAGAGCAACAGTAGCAAAATAGTTCATATTTATGGAACTATTTGAGCACCTAAAATAATGCTCAGTGGGCCAGCAAGTGGCATGGAGGTTAAGGCACTGGATCCCACATGGCCTGCTGTGCAATTCAAGTCCTAGACCCAGTAACTTGAGAAATCCACTGTGTGTGAGCATGTGTGTATGCCCAAGTCCTAAGAAGAGACCGAAGGAGAAAGTGAGTAGCTTTCTCACTTTCTCTCTCTTCTTTTTTTCTCTCTCTGAAAGTGCACATGCCCTGTAGCAGGAAGTAAATATATACATTAAATATATAAGCATATATACACACATATGTATATATTTATGCGCTGTATTGTTTTCAAAGTTCTCTGTTTTTTCAGAACAAAAGATTTTGAGGGACCAGCAGTTAGCGTAATGGCTATGTCACTGGACTCCCACGTAGTCGACCACAGTTCGAGTCCCGGACCCAGTGGCTCAAACTCACGCCAGGCGCATGTGTGTGCGTGCCCAAGATCCCGAGAGGAGAATGGAGGAGAAGGGATTGCGGCATGGCCATCCCCCCTGGGGGGTGATTTCTCGCTTTCTGTCTCTCTGTCTCACTCTGTCTGTCTGGCGAGCGCACGCGCCCTATAGCAAAAACCTCTCCAGAAAAAAAAAAAAAAAGATTTTGAAAACATCTTCAGTATAGTTGAATAAATTAATTGTAGAAGTTACAAGTGCTTATTTTTCACATATGCTTACTAACCTTCAGTTGTTGATATTGAATAATAAATGAGTCAGAGCATATAATAACATAATGCCATTTCTAAAATTTTGTACAATGCATTTTAACTAGTGATAAACTAAGTAACTGAAATTTGTGTAAGTAAAAATTATGTTTGACATTAATGGCTTAAAGTAATACCAAATGAAGGTTGATATAGTGTCCTGTATCTTTGTATATTTCATTTGCTATCTGTGATGTCCAAATTTACTTTCATATTTTTAAGTAATTGAAATATTGCAATACTTTTCATTCAGGTGGTAAAACCAATCCCTGTTAAAGGAGACAGCTCTGAAATGAATAACTTGGCAGCTGAGCCTCAGGGAGAGGGCCAGGCCAGTGCCTGTTCACCAGCCCCCAAAGGCCGACGCAGCCCGTCTCCTGGCAGCTCCCCATCAGGCCGCACAGTGAAATCGGAATCTCCAGGAGTGAGGAGGAAAAGAGTTTCGCCCGTGCCTGTAAGTTGATGTTTCAATACGTATGTTAATGCCTGTAACTTTTAGACTTACTTAGAGCACAAAAAAGATTAGCCAGCCATGAATTCTCAAAGTATGATCTACAGACCTGTTTGCAAAGGCATTCTGAGCCCTTTCTTGAGATCCATTAGATGAATACTAATGTAATAAAACCGAGATATTGTTTGACTTTGGCTGCATTGACATTTGCAATGGTGGGTAAAGCTCCTGGTTTGCCTTCTTCACCCAAGTCAAAGCTAAAACAATAGAAATTTTATATTTCTTTGCTACCAAGTATTGGTCATTATAGAAAACACAACCAGTTTCACTTAACAAAGATGATGCCTAACGAAGAAATAGAGACTAATTTTATTAAATCTTGATACTATTAAATACACATCTTTATTTTTTTAAAGAATCATTTAACTTTATTTATTTATTTATTTATTTATTTAATTTATATTTGACCAGAGAGGGACAAAGTGAGAAAGAGATAGCAAGAGGGAAAGTGAGAAAGCAAGCCACCAGGTCCAGGACTTGAACCATGGTCAGCCATGTGGGAGTCCAGTGCCCTGGCCACCTGCTGGCCCCTAAATACACATCTTTTAATGTTATTTGTGATGAAATGAGAGGTAAGCATAACCACATTTGCTGCATTCCACAATACAAGAGTCGTCTCAAGGAAAAGATAAACTAGCCTTTTTTTTTTTTTTTTAATAGAACAACATTATTATTTGAAAGGCTAGCAACCTATGATTGTTTACACTTATGTATTTGGCAGACATTTTCCTTAAGATGAATTGAGACTACTGTCACTTTAGGAAAACAACCAGTGTTTTTCTCACCAGTGATGAAATATGAGATACCAAAGTGAAAATCGGAATTTTAGAAAACTCACATTCACTACTGTGAGCTTGATAGCTTCCTAGTACTTACATTTTTTTAAATGAGATGGGAGATATTAAATGTGATTTTTTCAAAAATATCATATATGATGTGTGACTATTTGGGAGATCTGAGTAGCTTAGTGTACCATTATTTTCCACATGACCAGTGCACAATGGTGCAAAATCATCACAAATAAAAGATCCATTGAAAGTATAAGATATAACATCTAGACTTTAATAAAGTACCAGTAGAAAAAGTTTGTTGATGTGATTTTAGATTCCATATTACAGCTGCCATTGAGAAACCACTTTTGGGGGACCAGCAGATGGCATAATGGTTACATTGCTGGATTCCCACATAGTTGACCACAGTTCAAGTCTTAGACTCAGTGGCTTAAAGCTCATGCCAGGCACTTGTGTGTTCATGCCCAAGATCCCAAGAGGAGAATGGAGGTGGGATTATGCCGTGGCCATCCCTCCAGGAGGTGATTTCTCGCTTTCTGTCTCTCTGACTCTCCAGTGAACCCACAGCAAAAATCTCTCTTTTAAAAAAAAATGTTTTTTGAGTTTAGTGTAATCATATTTTTTTCTTTTATTTCTTTTTATTCATGATCGAGCACACGCATGAGAGAGAGAAAGCACCCCTTATAAGGAATGGTCATATAGCAATCCCTTCTCCATTTCTCCCTCCTTTTTGGAATTTTGAGCACATACACACACACACATAAGCCCAACATGTTTGTTGAGCCTCCACATCTGGGACTTAAACCAGATAGTCAGCTATTTGGGATCCAGCTGCTTTAAACACCACGCCATGTGCTGTCCCCAAAGTTACATTTTAAGTAAAAGTTTTCATAGTAAAACTCAGGATACTGACAGTTTTTGTTGGCTCTGTGTTAACACACGTTTAAATTACCTATTAATCTTTTTAAACTTGAAACAGTAATACATGAACTAATAATGTATTAGTTCATGAATCTGCAGGTTAGACAAGGAGGGGTGGCTTAACTCTGCTCCCATGGCATCTGCTAAAGCTGGAGTATCCAAGACTCGTGATCTGTTTTGTCAGATGGGATGCTGGCTCAGTTGTGGCTTTGCGCATCTCTTCCTTAGTTTGGTTGCAACAGGAAGTATTTCAGAAGGGCAAGTCCCAGCAAGCATGCTCTTCTTAAACCTCCACTTGCATCATGTTTGTTCATATGTTATTACCCAAAGCCAATTACCCAAGATGCCCAAACCTGGAATCAGTGTGACAGTGTGATAACAGACTATACAAGTATATAAATACCGGGAAGTATGGTTGATGTGGGCCATCAGAGTAAAAGTCTACTGCAAGTGTAAACAGAATTGCATCCCCCCAGTAAAAAAAAGAACTCGTTTAGGGCCAGTAGGTGGCATAGTAGTTACAGCACTGGACTCCCACATGGTCTGTGATTCAAGTGCCAAACCTGGCAGCTTGAAACACACTGCACATGTGTGTATATGTGTCCAAAATCCTAAGAGGAAAATAGAGAAGAAGGGATTGCAAATGGCCATCCCCCTGGGGGTGATTTCTCACTTTCTGTCTCTCTGTCTCTATCTCTCCAGCAAGCGCACATGCTCTATGGCAAAAATCTGAAAAAAAAAAAAAGTACTCATTTTCAACTTATGTACTAAACAAACTTAAACTTACCTCTGTCATAATCTATTTAACAAATTACACACTGGGACCAGCAGATGGCATAGTGGTTACGTCACTGGACTCCCACATGGCCGACCGTGGTTGAGTCTTGGATTCAGTGGGTTGAAACTCACACCAGGCACATGTGCATGCATGCCTAAAATACCAAGAGTAGAATGGAGGAGAAGTGACTGAGGTGTGACCTTCTCCCCTAGAGGGTGATTTCTTGCTTTCTGACTCTGTCTTTCTCTGTCAAGCCAAGCACACACATCCTATACCAAAAATCTCTCTTCAAAAAAAAGAAAGAAAAAAAAGTACATACTAATGGACATTTAAAGCATAACTCAGCAATGTTGTGAATTTGTTCCAGACTACTATAATAAAGCAAATAACAAAATGAAGCGAATCACACGAATTTTTTGGTTTCCCATTACATATAGAACTTATGCTTATACTATGCTATTGTCTGTTAAGTGTGTAATAACATTTTATATTTTTTAAAACATAATGTATATACCTTAATTAGAAAATATTTGATTATTAAAAAATGCTAGTGATCATCTGAGCCTTCAGTGGCTTACAGTATTTTTGCTGGTAGAGGGTCTTGACTTGGTTGATGGCGCGACTGATTGGGATGGTGGTTGCTGATGGCTGGATGGCTGTGACAGTTTCTTAAAATAAGATAACAATGAAGTTTGCCTCATTGATTGACTCTTCCTTTCATAACATTTCTTTGTTGCCTGGAATGCTATTTATAGCATTTTACCCACAGTACATCTTATTTCAAAACTGAAATCGCCCTCACAAACCCTGCCACTGCTTTATCAAATATGTTTAAGTAATGTCCTAAGTACCTCATTGTCATTTCAACAGTGTTCACAGGGATCTTTTCCAGGAGTAGATTCCATCTCAAGAAAACATTTTATTTGCTTATCCATAAGAAGCAGTTTTTCTTTTTTTCTTTTTTTTTTTTTTTAGAGGTTTTTGCGATAGGGCGCGTGCACTCGCCAGACAGAGAGAGACAGAGAGACAGAAAGCAAGAAATTACCTCCCAGGGGGGATGACCATGCCGCAATCCCTTCTCCTCCATTCTCCTCTCAGGATCTTGGGCACACATGCACACGCGCCCAGCGTGAATTGAAGCTACTGGGTCCGGGACTCGAACTACAGTCGGCTACATGGGAGTCCAACGACATAGCCATTACGCTAACTGCTGGTTCCCACATTTTATATTCTACTGGTAGTGGAAGAATGTTTTAGTTGCTTCATGTTCTCACCAACGTTTTTTATCTTCAACTACTCAGTAAGAGAGATATCTAAAATAACTGGCGTTTTCACTGGGCAGTGATAGAAAGGCCAGGTCCTAGGCAAATCAGTACAGTGTGGTGAGAGTAGTATATGACGGTACTTCAGAAAGCTCATGGAAAATTGGAATTAAAGTATGGATTTATTTTGGTACCAAAATTTTTGAAATCCATGCATTTTTTTTTTCATGATACACACTATGAACTTTGAATAATCTTCATATCTTGCCCTCACCAAAAAAAGTGTTCACCAGTCTCAAGTAAGCTGCTCGAATCAAAAAAGTCCCTGCCAAGTACTTAAGAGGGAATTCTGTGGCAGTGTGTGTAGATTACCGGTTACAAAAAGTTGTAAGTAGAACGTAGAAATTTGATGTTTCATTTTTACCACTAGTGATAGTCATTTTGCCTGCTAATAATGTGTGCTTGTGCTCATTTTTATTTGGCTTTATGTAATACTTTTCAAAGAATTTAGTGTCCGTAGATTAATTTAGCAATTCATAGTAAAACTTTACCACATGATTGTCTGTCTTAGATAAAGGTTCATCATCAATTACTGGGCAGATTTTAAAAGTTCACCAGAAATGAGTGTGTCAGACAAAAGCATTTTGCTTAGCATTGTTTCATTGGATTTTACATATTGTGACATTTTTTCAGAATATAATCTGCCACATGGCTGTCCTGACTTTCACTGGATAATAATTTCATGCTGGGAAAACTTACCTAATAAAAAATAATGTCGTGAAGTTTCAGAGTGGCAGAATCACACCACCCCGAAGAGCTCCTTCACCAGATGGCTTCTCACCATATAGCCCTGAGGAGACGAACCGCCGTGTGAACAAAGTGATGCGGGCCAGGCTGTACTTACTGCAGCAGATCGGCCCCAAC
Source organism: Tupaia belangeri chinensis (assembly GCF_000334495.1). Classification (NCBI taxonomy): domain Eukaryota; kingdom Metazoa; phylum Chordata; class Mammalia; order Scandentia; family Tupaiidae; genus Tupaia; species Tupaia belangeri. Next base: position 1,178,696 of record NW_006159731.1, on the reverse strand, counting down.
TCTTTCTTGATTGGAGGAGACAGCCCAGACAATAAGTACCGGGTGTTTATTGGGCCTCAGGTAGGATTGCTCACCATTCTATGATTTCTTAGTATCTGGTCCTAACCTACATGTTAGTTTTAGTTAACTCTTATGTTCTCAAATTGAGATACACTAATTCCATCTGATAAACTAAAATGAGTTAAACTAATTTAACTTACTAAAGTGAATTAAATGTATTTTAGGCTAAACATTTTTCTTTAATGTACTTATCAGATTGTTTTACTATAACTTAATATACCTTGGAATACAGACTTGTTCCATGTAATGAATTCATTGAAAATAGATTAATTCATGGAAATAACTGTAGATTTTTCTTATATTGGGGAGAATTAAAAATATGAATTAATACTTTAGTATAACAAACTTGGGATTATTAAAAAAAAGTGATAAGCTTAGAAGTTATAGTAAGAATGTAAGTTTGTTAACCCATGGGTTTTTTTTATTTTTTTAACCTTTCAGAACTGCAGCTGTGGGCGTGGAACATTTTGTATTCACCTGTTATTTGTTATGCTCCGGGTGTTTCAACTAGAACCTTCAGACCCAATGTTATGGAGAAAAACTTTAAAGAATTTTGAGGTAAAAATCTTATAAATGCTTTAGAGTGAAACTGTCAGCAAATTATTATGATATGTTTCGTGAAATTTTTCCACATTTAAGTAGACAGTGATCATTTTGAAGGTGTGAAGGTACATAGAAATTATTTGGTGCCTGTAAATATTTCTCTTAGGATGTTTTGACGAAGTTTTTCTTCTAGACTGTAAAAAGCAGTAAACACTGATCTGTTCAAACATCCTTGGTAAACTGTATATGTCCTTATTTTTGAAGCTGTAAGTTAGCTTTATGATTTATGCAAATAAAAGTGAGTAATTCAGCCTTTAGGATTCTTCACATGTATAATTATGGCACAAATATCATTGTTACTGTCTTTTTCCAATGTTAGGTTGAAAGTTTGTTCCAGAAATATCACAGTAGGCGTAGCTCAAGAATCAAAGCTCCATCTCGTAACACCATCCAGAAGTTTGTTTCACGCATGTCAAATTCCCATACATTGTCATCATCTAGTACTTCTACTTCTAGTTCAGAAAACAGGTTAGTACTTTTTAAGGAATTAAAAGCATTAATCTAGTGTTACTTTTTAATTTAAGGGGTAATTTTTTTGATGTCTACTTGTTAAGTTGCTCTAAAATTACTCAATTGTTGATTCTTGGCTTTCAAGTTAAAAATCAATGATAAAAAAATGCTAATGGTCATTGGACATTTTGTTCTAAAACCTACAGCATTTGAAAAAGGCACATTGGGGACCAGCAGATGGCATGCATAATAGTCATGTTGCTAGACTTCCACGTGGCCAACCATGGTTTGCATCCCAGACCTGGAGACTTGAAACTCAATGCTGGGTGTGTGCGTGCATGCCCAAAATCTTGAGAGGAGAATGGAGGAGGAGGGATTGCGGTGTGGTCATCCCCCCTGGGGGGTGGTTTCTCGCTTTCTGTCTCTCTGTCTCTCTCTCTCTGTGTCTCTCTAGAGACTACACACTCTATAGCTAAAATATCTCTTAAAAAAAAAGGAAAGGCACATTAATATAATAAATGTCCATTTCATAAGAAAAGTTAGGTGGCAGATACAAAACATTAAAGTAGCTACTGTTTATCATGACTTCGTGCCAAACATTTGATGTGTTGTATCATTCTCTTCCTAAGACAACCTCATTAGGTATGTTTTATCACTGTTTTACAGATAATGAAGCTGAGGCAGTGTATAATAGAAGGAAATGTCTGCAGTGCTTTTTATAAATAAATCAGAATAAGGCAAAGTGGTTTTCCAAAATCACTTTCAAATACTGGATTTTAAATTGTGTAACATTACTACTTCTTTCATAGATATTTCCAGAGAATCCTCATTACAGGCTATTTTACCTATGAGAACATAAGCACGCTCTATTAAATAGATGGATTAATCAGTTGCATTTTTAAAAGTACAGTAACTATTAATCATAGTTATTACTTCAGATCTACAGTGCTTCTCAACCTTTTTCATTGCCTAATTGCTAATAGGAATGAACATATAAGCCTGAAAGATCTCAAATGTAGCCCAAAATGATGGAGGTGAAACTTTTTTCCAATCTGTAGTATTATCATCATAATTCATGTAAATATTTTTCTATCCCACTATATTACTTTATTGGTTGTAATGTAAAAGTGGGATTTTAAAATTGCTCCAGAAAGATAGTCTCACGAAGCTACCTCCAGTATTTTCCCAAGGCGCACCAGTTTGAGAAGCACTGGTCTAAGAGGTTAAGTTCCATCTTCATCCCATCAGTCTTTTAAGTTTTATAACTGCTTCAAAAATCATGAAGAATAAGGGCCCAGGAAAAAGAAGAGAGGTTTTTTTTTAATTTGTGGGGAAAGTAAATGTTTGAATATTCTTAATTTTAAATGAAATGATTTTGGAATCCTAGAGTTTTGCAAGTTGTTTAAGATATTGAGCAGTTTTCCAGTTTACATGCTCACTGATAATCACACAGCTCATTTGAGCACTGGCAGAACCAGAACCCAGGTGCCTTGACTTCTGGCTCAGACCTCTATTTCCTCTCTCTTGTCTCTTCTAGTCAATAAATAAAGCTTCTAAATCAAGCTTTTTTTTTTCCTCAAGGCTTCTGACCCAGGCTTACGGAAGAGTCTCTCTTTTTCAATTGACCTTTTTGTAGGTTTTCATTTAGTAGAAAAGTAACAAATGGTTAAGCCAGGTAACTAAAGTTAAAATAGGAAGTGTTTCTCTAAGATAAAAAGAAACCTTCCAAATATGGACTGACCACAGTTTGGGAGAGCTGTTGATTTATTTGGATTGGTATATTCATGGAAGAGAAACACAAAATACAGTCTCCGTAGACAGAGATAATACTATATAGGTAGATTTTTGTTTCATGTGATCATTTTTTTATGTAAAAACTGAAATAAAAAGGACACATAAAGGAAATTTATTTGGCAATGTGATTACATAAAACTTCAAATCATATTTTAAAAATCACGAAAACAGAATTAGGATAGATTGAAAATACTTGCCAAAAATTATTAACTAAAGCATGTCCTCCCAAAAAATAAGAACTGCAAGCAGGAGTCTAAGATTTTAATAAATGGACCAAGGTCATGAAGAGAATATTCACAAAACAATTTCAAGGGGTTAGCAACGTGAAAGCTGTTCCATCAACCTAGTAACTAAAGAAATGCTCGTTTTAAAAAAGACACTAGTTTTGTTTTTTGGGTTTTTTTGAGAAAAGATACTAGTTTTCATTTACATAATTATTGGAGACTTTTGTAACAAGATTATTCAGTTCTTATAAAGACATACTTCATTGATAAAGTGATAACAGCTTTTCTGGGAAAAAAGTAATGTGGTTTTTTAAATACTACATTTGTCAATCTTGTAAATATTACTTTTCTTTTCAAGAAAAAATTTTAATCTGAGAAATGCACAGGCCTTATATATATGACTCTTTTTCATAGATATTGTGGTTAAAAAAAAATTGGGGACAATTTAAATATCCAACAGCAACTGATCAGTTTAATTAATCCATGTCCTTGTCATGAATGTCTCATGCAGCCATTAAAATGATACATTTGCCTTGCCTGTCAGTGAGATGGATAAGCCCGTGTTATTTATAGACTTGGCAGTTAAGGCAAAATTTGGATATCATGTTATCATGTCTGAAGGGAAAAAATAAAATCACATGAAAGACTGAAGACAAAATTCCGGATGTAGTGTAAGCACCCTTAGCTTCCATGAACAGATGAATGGATAAACAAGATGTGTATACACACTGTGGAATACTATGCAGCCTTAAGAGGGAAGGGAATTCTGACACATGATTCATGCTACAACATGAATCAGTCTTGAGGACACTATGCTCAGTGAAGTAAGCCAGTCACAAAAAGACAAATACTGTTTGATTCCACTTTTGTGAGGCATTTAGTCAAAGTCAAAGAGACAGAAAGTAGTGTGGTGGTTGCCAGAGGCTTGGAGAAGGGGAGAATTTGTTTATGGATATAGAGTTTTAGTTTTATAAGTTGAAATGAATTCTGGAGCTGGCTCTGCAGTATAGCAGTAGTGTGCTGCTTAAGAGAAGTCGGATCCCACGTGGCAGCTGAGGTTCCAGTCCCCAGCCTGGTCAGCCTGAAACGCTGGGCACATGTGCAAGTGTCCAGGACCCGACAGGCTGGAAGACTAGAGGAAGAGGATCATGGTGTGACCAGATCCTACAGAGGGCTCTTCTCTGTTTCTATTTTTATTTTTTTCCTTTCTCTCTCACTCTCTTTGGCTTGTGTTCTCGTTCTCTCTCTCTCTCTCTCTCTCTCTCTCTCTCTCTCTCTCCCTCTCTCT
>NW_006159731.1:1122475-1174265 GCF_000334495.1 Tupaia belangeri chinensis | reverse complement strand
TGATGTGCAAACACACACCAAAGGAAAAATTTTTTTTTGAAATTCTGGATCTGGTTGGTGATAAAGATTATTTACTATCATTGAACTACACTCAGAAATAAGTAAGACGGTAAATTTTATGTTGTGATATTTTACCACCACAAATATAACTGAGAAAAATTACATGTATGAAAAGTTTAATGATAAGAGCAGATATATAGATAAATGTCTGAACAATATTTATAAAATACATATTTGGAAAAAAGATAGGCAGAAAATACTGCAGAATAGCATTTTTTTCAAGTTTTTAGAAAACATTTAAACAACATATTTGCCATTTGACTAAATCATGAAACTTCATGTTTCCTCTTTCAAACAAGCTAATTTTGATAGAATTATTTGAAAACATAATGTTCTTGGAATCATTTTTGCCTCTTAATATTTTTATTACAAATTGTTGTGAATTAAGTCAGTAATTGTTACGTATTAAGTCAGTAATGCTCTTAATATTTTGTCACTATACATATTTACTTTGACAACTTTTGCCCACTCATACTCCTTCCTTAATTATGAAAAGATGATAAATCAGCAGTGGGAGAGACTAAGAAGTGTGCCTTCACCTGAGGAATCACTCATTGAGACTTTGCTATCCTCTTTGTTAAGCTCTTCGGAAAGTTCTTTGTGCATATGAGAAACGAGTAATTTTGCTCTCAGTCACTCAGACCTGTTTTTCAGGAAATACAGTTGAAGTCTAGTAGAAGTGCACCATTGGGCCCAGGAGAGAGCCCGAGCTTAGCAGACTCCAGATTTTCTAACTTGAGAGAAGTTGTAGCATATTTTTCCCAGATAGTGTAACAATAGGTTTGTTACAAACTGATTTTACAATTTCAGATGATTTATTTATCATCCCAGAGCCTTGTCTTTATTTTGTAGTAAAAATATTATTACTGATTTTAAAAGTCATTTATTACATCATAAAGACTCAAACAAAAATGTTTATAAAACAGAAAGTAAAAACCCACTTACTAGGCTGACTGCACACAAAATAAGTGCTATTAACAAAATAAGTGCTATTAACAGTTTAATACAGCTTTTTAAAATTATATAAAGCAAGGAAATAAAATTCTTCTTTGCTTCCATACTTAAGCACATAACTTGCACATTCCTGTTGGTTAATAAACACTTTTTTTTTTAATTTTCATGACTACATAAGATTATGTTGCTATAGCACAATTTATTTTGCCATTGGCTTAATGAACATTAGTGAACCTCTGGTGTTTTTGGTTTTTGGTTTTTTGTTTTTTTTTTTTTTGGTTGCCTAATAAGTGCTTCAAATTTTTCTAATTTTGAGCCAAGGTCAGGACTCAAACTGCAGTCTGCCATGTGGACCCAGCTTCCTTAACTACGAGGTCTCAGAGCTGGCCCTTTTTCTTCCTTTTTAAAGACTGCATAGTGCCTAGGTATACCATAATTTGTTTTTATTTGATTATTTTGATATTTTTTATTATGTTTAATACTGCAGTGAACATTCTCATGTATCTCCTTGTATTTGTTTTCTACACTATGTTTCTAGAAGTTTAGGTGAAAGTTTGTATACACTTAAAATGTGACATATGATTCTAAACTTGGGGAAATTAAACCAGTTTACTGCCACTGAAAGTGTCTGAAAAGGGCATTCACATTGAGGACATGGCTTAGATTTGGCTAAGGTACTCTGATACTCAAAATTATGAAACTGGTATCCATGAGTGTGATAAGTCAAACCTTATAGCAGTTTGTTTGTTTAAAAGGTAGAATAATAGAATTTGAGGGATGAAAATGTTCTTTCTGACTTCCCAGTGCATATATTGAATTGTATTGATAGAAGAGGCAGGTAAGTTCCTACCCACAATCTATAAATACACAGGCATGTGAATCTGATTTAAAATCGCTATACAGTAGTAGGATAAATGGTTATTTCTCAAATAGTTATTTAAAATGTTCTTAAACAAGAATGTCTTAGTGCATTCATCCTGCAAAGAAGCAGAAATTGTTTTTAGCATATGCGTCGAATGTCTTATTTTCTTTCGTGCTTAATACTTTTGCTTCCCCATCCTTATAGCATAAAAGATGAAGAGGAGCAAATGTGTCCTATTTGCTTGTTGGGCATGCTTGATGAGGAAAGCCTGACAGTGTGTGAAGATGGCTGCAGGAACAAGCTGCACCACCATTGCATGTCCATTTGTAGGTGCTCCTTTTCTTCCCATGCTTAAGTAACACCTTTGCTCTATGAGCTAACTGTATTATTTAAGATGGCTTTTGGGAGATTGGTGAGAGGGAGGAGAAAAGCTTTATCTAGGGCTCATGTTAATTTTTCAACAAATTGGAATTTAGGATCTGTTTAGGAGATGAGCTGTGTTAGCAAAGAAATGCAATATATGTCATAGGTATGGTAACAGAGGAGTCCACAGGATTAGAAAGCCTTCCAGCCCAGGGGTGTGCGTAGAAGGAAGAAGGGGGAAGGAGGCCTGGGCAGGCAGTACAGAGAGGGCAGTCTCAAAGCGGAAGTGGAATGACTTTACCAGGTAACCACGCAGGGCAGAACATTTTGAAGAATAGCAGGCAAAGTACATGTTATCATAACTAATAAAACAACCTTTGCAAAAAGACATAACATTGAACAATTGACCTTGCTGTGTTAACCTGCTTTCATGTATTAAGTACTCTTTCAGGTTATTTTTTGAGATGCCTTTCCTGTAAGTCCTTTGCTAGCCATCATGAACAATTGCATTATAAATACTTAATGTTAAATATTTACATTTTTTAAATGGTTTTCTTTTGATTTTTCAGGGGCAGAAGAATGTAGAAGAAATAGAGAACCTTTAATATGTCCCCTTTGTAGGTCTAAGTGGCGATCCCATGATTTTTACAGGTAATACATTCTACCTGAGTGACTTGTATGTTTCATAAAAAAAAAATAAAAATGGTCTCCAAGTGGGATTTAAATGTGTTGATAGTTTTCATCAAGTTTTGCTACTTTTCATTTCAGCCACGAGTTGTCAAGCCCGGTGGACTCCCCTTCTTCCCTGCGAGCTGCACAGCAGCAGCCCTTAGCTGGGTCGCAGAGAAGGATTCCAGAGAGCAATTTTAACCTCACTCATTATGGAACTCAGCAGATCCCCCCTGCTTATAAAGATTTAGCTGAGCCATGGATTCAGGTAGGTAGTTCTTTATTCTTCACTTCTCAAAGAAACATTTATACATCATTAATGTATTTACTCCCTTCTGTTGGCTTATAATTTAAGCAAATACTTTTGCTCTGTTATGACTCTTATTCCACTGGAAGTTTTCATTTTACTTTTGGTAGTGATACTGTTCTCCTTACTAGAGAATTTACACTTTAAAACTTCTTTGTAGTTCACTTCTCATATCTAGAACATTTTTCTGCACTAACAGATATAAAAGGTTACTCAAAGCGAGAAACTAGAACTCCTCACTGCTTGCTTTTTTCAGTGTTTAATCCCTGTTACTGACATTTTCTTTTTTCTTGCTTGCTGCCATTTAAATGCAGTTTCTCTTTTTGCATCCCGTTGGCATATACTGGGTGCTTGATAGTTTGCTGAGTGGATGAGTGAGAGGAAGAGTGTGGCCTTCATGTTGTATGAGTCATCTTTATTTGTAAGGACGGTTTCCATTCCTTTACCTTCACTTCTGATTGAATGCTTATTCATCCTTAGTTATTAGGGGTTATGGTTTCTGATGTTACTTTTGGTTATTGAGTGCTTAGTCCGTTATTTAAAAAATGTAGAAAACCAGAACAATACAGTGTTATAGTAGACTGTAGTGAAGTAACATCATTGTTTTTGATAATCTGTTACATCCTGCTGGATACTGTATGAATACTATTAAATTTGTGAACATAGAGGCATTAATCCATTAAGGTTGAGTATCATTAGGATTTGTTTCCTGTTTCACTTCATGACCACTGTATACTACAGCTTTGAAATTCTCTTTTTTAAGGATGTTTGCAGGCCATTATGAATCTTACAAAATCTGCAAAATTAATAAACACATCTTATTTTTTTAATTCATTAATGGCCTTTGATTTAGGCCTTCATCTGCTCCTTCATGAGCCCTCAGAGAACTCTCTGGTTCATTCTGAGATATTAGATGCCATCTTTTAAGGCAACAGTTCAGTGTGTTTTACTTACACTTTAGTGGTACAACACTATATATTCCTGGTAGGAGTTTTTTGGTGGTTGTTAGAGAGATTTTTTTTTTTTTTTAAGAGAGATTTTTGCCATGTGGCATGTGTACTCACAGAAGGCACAGAGAGAGAGAGAGTGAGAAATCACCCCTTGGGGACATGGCCACACCACAGTCCCTTCTCCATTCTCCTCTCAGGATTTTGAGAACATACACATGTGCCCAGCGTGAGTTTCAAGCCGCTAAGTCCAGGACACAGACTGTGGTCAACCTTATGGGAGTCCAGTGCCTTAACCACTAGGCCATCTGCTGGTCCTGTCTCTAGTTTTTTATTTTTATATGCCATGTAAAACTGTGTAAATAGTGGTGTGCTACTTAACAGTGCCAGAAGTTCACTATATTCTAGTCAGTTCTACTATACTATCCCTTTGTAATAGAATATATGCAAAATAAATATGTCATGATTTGTTTTCCCAAAAGTTGTGTTTATTCATCCGATGTTTAGAATTTTTTTCCCACATAATAAATTGTTTTAGGTATTAAACTTACTTTTAGGTAATTGTCCTATAATGTAGAGACCATTTACCCTTTCCTTTCTTTAAGGGACTCTGTAGCTTCCAAGACATGGTAATGATGATTGTAACAACATCCACATTAATTCTGGGTATATCTTTATCTTTTTCCCTTTTTTTCTTTCTTTCTTTTTTTTTTTTTTTTTTTTTAAGGTTTTTGCTATAGGGCACATGCTCTCAATCAGAGAGAAGAAAAATGAGAAAGTGATTTATCACGCCCCCCAAGAAGGATGGCCACACCACAGTCCTTTGTCCTCCATTCTCCTCTCGGGATTTTGGGGACACACACACAAGCTGGCATGGTTTTCAAACCATGAGGTCCGAAATTTGAACCATAGTCAGCCACGTGAGAGTGTCTAGTACCTTAACCACCATGCCACCTGCTGGCCCCTGGCCCCTTCTTCGCTGATTTAAACACTATCAAAGTTTTTCTTTGTTTCATTTTTCTACTCCCATTTACTATCTATAGTCCCACCTATTTTATCTAGGTTTTTTTTCACCTTCCTGTATAAAAGGTTAATTTGGTTAATTTAATGCTGTCACCTGTAGGGGAAATACTCGATACCTCTTAACCCTCTGCTCCAGAGCCTTCCTTGATTTGATTTTGTGTTATCTTGCTATAGGCTCTGAGCTGTGTGATAAGCATGAGGGTACAGGCAGAGAAATGTATGTAGGACTAAGTACACTAATAGAGTCTACTCTTACATTTTACTTGAGCTAATGTTAATGATTTTTGATAATTATACTTGAGTATAAAATTTGTCCTTGTGATTTTAAGTAGCTGGACATACTTGAAATTGTATACTATGATGAAGGTTTAAGAAATGTCTTTAAAAAAAATAAAAGTAATCAAAAATCATACTTCACTCAAAATACTGTGGGCTTTCTTCACTTTAAATTCATTTCGTTTGTTTGACATTAGGTGTTTGGAATGGAACTCGTTGGCTGCTTATTTTCTAGAAACTGGAATGTAAGGGAGATGGCCCTCCGGCGTCTATCCCACGATGTCAGTGGGGCCCTGCTGTTGGCGAATGGGGAGAGCACTGGAAATTCTGGGGGCAGCAGTGGGAGCAGCCCGAGTGCCGGAGCCACCAGCGGGTCTTCCCAAACCAGTGTCTCAGGAGACGTGGTGGAGGCCTGCTGCAACGTTTTGTCCATGGTCTGTGCGGACCCTGTCTACAAAGTGTACGTTGCTGCTTTAGTAAGTAGCTTTATTCCATAACCATCTTATCATGGCTTTTTTTTTTTTGATGGTTTATAGATAGTGTTTCTAAGATATGATAGACCTCCTTTACCTAATTTAATTTTGGAAAATCCAAATTTTATTGTCATTCTATAATCTTACGACATTGCAACTGTTCATGAGAATTTTACTGATTTTTTAACCTGTCCAGATTTCCTTGCACTGTTGGCTTTTCCTCCCTAATGTAGCAGTGTCTCACTGTTCAGGTCTTTACGTTTTCCTGAGCAGGTATCTCACACGTGACCAAACTAAAAATGCTTTCTGAGAGAGCACAGTGACTAAAGTTATTTTGATTTGTTTAATTTAATATCAGTAAGTTAAGTATATTGAATATATTAAGGAGAATTCGTTTTTAATTAACACTTGTCTGACTCTTGATGAACTTGTTAGACATTGTCTTTCATAAGTGGGATAGAGTGACAAGAAGCTAATTTTGGTAACTAATTTGGTTTTTCTCTATTCTTGGTATTTACTCTAGGGAACTTCAAAAAGTTCATAGAACAATGGGATTAAAATATGTGTTCATTTTGGTGCAAAATTTTTTTTTTAGTCCATAACGATTTCATAATGTACACTGTCATGAACTTGTTTAAAGACCCCTTGTATCTCTGTAGAGCACTATTGACACTAGGCCATAATTACTTGGGGGAGGGGACAGACTTGCTGCCTCATGCATTGTGAGATGTTTAGCAGCATCTGTAGTCTCTACCCGTTAGATACTAGTTGCAAACCCACTCCCACCCCACCCAAGAATGTCTTGAGGCATTGCAGAATGTCCACTGGGGATCCAAATGGCCCTACTTCAAGACAGTTGCCTTAGAATAATTCTTGTCTAGTCTGTTTTAAAAACTCATTGGTCTCTCTGCTTCCTCTCTCAATCTTTTTATAATCCATCTTCCAACAACTGTGCCTAATAAATCTTCTTGAGAGGTAGGACAGCATGATAGTTAGGAACATGAATGCGGGATCCTAAGTGGGTGGCCTTATAGTTTGCCATCTCAACTGGGATACTTGAATAATGTGCTCTTTAACTATAACTACATTAGTAATCTGGACGCATGGTCAAGTTTATATTAGAATTGATTGAAATTCTGTTCTCTCATTTGCTAGCAGCATGACTTTAGGAAAGGTATTTTACCTCTTTTAAACTTAGTTTTTCCTCGATAACATAAAAAATATTTACCTCTTGGATTTGAAATGAGATTGTGTAGAAACCACTGACCATGATGTCTGGCACGTTGTAAGAGGACATTTGATGTACAATAACTATCATTATTTCTAAGACACCACTTTGATTATTGCCCAGCTCCCTTAGGAACCTTTAGAAGTTTCTGCTGTTTCAACAGCATTTCCTGAAGCACAGTCCGTGGTTGTTGGGCTTGATTGGGAAAAGTTCCTTATGGAAAGAGTTCTGTGTTCAGTTAAAATTGGTGAATATGAGGGTAAATAGATCTGTTACTTCCTAAATGTATTTTACTATGGCCTGTTTTTTCATGAAGGATCAGGAGGATCAGCATAGTATAGAACACAAACCACTGGTCTCAGCCCACTTTTTTACTTCCTACTTTTTAAAATAATTTTTTAATTTTTTATTTAGTTGTATTTATTACTATTATTTAATTTACTATAGGGTACACACATTCACCTGAGAGAAAGGGAAGGGAAATGAGAAAGCAAGCTGCAAGGTCTGGGACTCAAACCATAGTCAGCCTTGTGGGAATCCAGCATGTTAACCACCAAGCCACCTGCTGGCCCCTACCTCCTATTTCTTAATGTTTTCCTGTACAAACCTACAGGCTTTGTCAAGTGCAAGTACAGTCCTCTTTTTACTAGTCCCCCTCGGCAGAGCTTCCTCAACCTTCCCAGGCAGCGGCCATCTCTTCCGTCTGCACACACCATACATCGCCTTACTGTCTGCTACTGTCTGCAGGTAGCATAGTGATTTAGGGCACTGGATTCCCACATGACCAACCGCAGTTTGAGCCCTGGACCTGGCGGCTTGCTTTTTCACTTTCTCTCTCTCCCTCTGTCTCTGGTGAACACACATGCCTGTAGTAAATTAAATAATAATAAATAAAAATAAATCTTACTAAAAATCCTTAAATCTGTGGGTTATTATCCATTTCTATCATTCATTTTGTTGTTCACATTATCTTATTAATTTATTTTCTCTAATGCTTTTTAAATGTAGTTAAACTGACTTCTACCTTTTCCCTCCAGAAAACATTGAGAGCCATGCTGGTATATACTCCTTGTCACAGTTTGGCAGAAAGAATTAAACTTCAGAGACTTCTCCGGCCAGTTGTAGATACCATTCTTGTCAAATGTGCAGATGCCAATAGGTAAGAACTTATTGCTGAACCATTTCAAACCATCTTTTATTAAAAGTGCTTAGTGCCAAGCCTTATACCTCATGAGTGTTTGATACATATTTATAAAATTAGTCTTTTAATATTTTTAATGTGATATTTGAAATTAAAATGTAACACTTAAAGCTCTTAGAGCTTTAGGACCAGCAGTTAGCGTAATGACTATGTCGCTGGACTCCAACGTAGTCGACCATGGTTCGCGTCCCAGACCCGGTGGCTTAGATTCACGCTGGGCACATGTGCGTGCGTGCCCAAGATCCCGAGAGGAGAATGGAGGAGAAGGGATTGCAGCGTGGCCATCCCCCCTGGGGGTGATTTCTCGCTTTCTGTCTGTCTGTCTGGTGAGCGCACACGCCCTGTAGTGAAAACCTCTGGCGGGGGGTGGTGGGGAGCTCTTAGAGCCTAGGGAGAGGAACTAATGGCGAGTAAAAGCTAGGCTAACAGACTGCGTGGACCTCCACGTTGCTGTGTTGTGGCTGATCCTGCTAAACGGCATCCCTGCTCTGAAGTCTGGTTGATAAGAACAGTACTTGGCATATGGGTCAGTAGCTGTCAGGTATCTCATTTTAAAGAATGACTTACACAGGATAGGAAGCAGTAAAACCATTATGTTTGCTTAATGACTGATCAGGATCCAAAAGCCATTGCATTATGTTTAATGAAATGAAACCTTACTTTAATTATTAGAGTATTTCTGAAATTTTAGAAATGTTCGTATATTCTTAAAGTATCCTTAGGAATGGGTGCTGGCAGGTGCATGATAGTTAAGTGTACTGGACTCCCACATGGCCAACTGTGATTCAAGTCCTGGACCTGGCGGCTTGCTTTCTCACTTTGCCTCTCTCTCTCACTCCGTCCCTCTCTGGTCAAATTAAAATAAGTAAATAAGATTAAATAAAATAATTCTTTAAAAAAATAGTATCTTTAGGAATATCCTAAAGTATTTCTTAGGAATTGACAAGGAATAAGAATAATGCTAACCAGGGCTGAATGATGGCACAGTGGTAACACACAGTGGTCCACAAAGCCGACCACATGGAAAGGGGCCAGATTCATGTCTGCAGAGCTCTCTGAGTATGTCAAGCAGGTGCTTCCTCAAGATCCAGGGCTAGCTTAGGCTGGGACAGGATTGCACATAAAGACCCAGTTGGGATGCTGTTCCTCTATTTCTCTGTCACTACACTCTCATTCTTTGTGTCCCTCACTCATAGAAAAAATAGAAACTTTAGAAAATGATCCCTAATTTGGGAGAAATATATGGGGTAGAGAAGTTAGGGTTGCTGACAGTAAAAGTGAGCACAAGCCATGCTTTTATTAGGTCAGTGGTTCTCTTATTTTACCTTTCCATAAAGCGTGAGAAAAAGATGACCTTTCATTTAATAAGCATAGCTATAGTAATAATTGTCTGGCAGTTTCTTGTCTTTTCTTTTTTTTTTAAGATATTTTTTTGCCGTAAGGCGTGTGCACTCACCATAGAGACACAGAGAAAGAGAGAGAGACAGAAAGTGAGAAATTACCCCCTGGGAGGATGGGCATACCACAGTCCTTTCTCCTCCATTCTCCTCTCAAGATTTTGGGCATGTACACGCACGAACCCAGTGTGAGTTTCAAGCTGCTGGATCTGGGATTTGAACTACAGGCAATCATGCGGGAGTCCAACCACTATACCATCTGCTGATCCCTTGTTTGGCAGTTTCTGCCTCCTTAAATCCTACAAAACTTGGTTGGCAGAAAGTATTGAATCTCCCTTGTTTTGCCTGTGCCATTAATCTGTAGAGGTTCTCAAAAATTAAGTACTTAGCTTCATCTGGGGAAGTCTGTCTTTTGCCTCCATTGTTGTTTTCTGTACCCACGCCTGCAAATTAAAAGTATTGGAGGTGTTCTTATTACTTGGCAAGATGATTGTAATCTGAAAAAAATGGTAAATTAACAAACAATTTGCAAACTGCAATGAAAAATATTGTGTCATTTTTCAATGTTACGCTAGATATTTTTCTGAAAACTATAATGCTTTTGGGAACCAGCAGTTAGCATAATGGCTGTGTCACTGGACTCCCACATAGTCGACCATGGTTCACGTCCCAGACCCAGTGGCTTAAAACTCACACTGGGCACGTGTGCGTGCGTGCCCAAGATCCCAAGAGGAGAATGGAGGAGAAGGGATTGCGGCGTGACCATCCTCCCTGGGGGGTGATTTCTCGCTTTCTGTCTCTATGTCTCTCTCTGTCTGTCTGGCGAGCACACGCGCCCTATAGTGAAAAACCTCTCCAAAAAAAAAAAAAACTATAATGCTTTTGTGACACTTGTTTTGTTATCCACTTTATGAAATTCTAAAATTACATTGTTCGCCTGATTACTTGAATGACCATAAGAAATACTGTAAAGAGCTTTTATATTCAGGAGTGGCTTCATGAAACAGAAGTAATACGTTGCTTAAGAGAAGCTGGATCCCACATGACAACCATGGTTCAAATCCTTGGCCCTGTCAGCCTAAAACACACTAGGCACACATGAATGCACAACATCAGACAGGCAGGTGGACTAAAAGGAGGAGATCGCTTTGTGATCAGACTCTGGAGGGTGCGCTCATGCCTGCCTCTCTCTCTCTCATACACTCATTCTCACGTGCACACACACGTGCTCTTTCATTAATAAAAAATGTTTTTAAAATGAAAAACAATTTTGTAATATTTGAAATTCATTCTAGCTATGTAAGAGAATATATGGGTTTTGGATGGGAAGGCTTTATTATTTTTAATTTTGCTAGCGGGGATGTGCACTCACCGGAGAGAGACAGAGATAAACCGAGAGAGGGAAGGTGGGAAAGCACCCCACACACGGGGAATGGTCACACTACAATTCCTTTTCCTTTATCTTTTCCCTCATTTTGGGCATGCATGCACATATACCCAGCATGTTCATCAAACTGCCGGGTCCTGCACTCAAACTTGGTGGTTGGCCCCATGAGATAGCTACCTTAACCGCCATGACACGGCCAGCCTGGGAAGGTTTATTTTTAATTCAGGGGATTCTTACATAATGAAAGTTCAGACATCGAACATCTAGGTCTTTATTTCTTTTTTATTTTTAAAAAGATACAATGATGGTATAAGCTTTTTGAGGCCAGCAGGTAGTATAATAGTTAGGGTGCTGGACTCTCAATGTGTCGACCAGTTCAAGTCCTGAACCTGGCGGTTTGAAACTCACACTGAGTGCATGTGCGTGCGTGCCCAAAATCCCAAGAGGAGAGTGGAGAAGGGATTGCAGTGTGGCCATCCTCCTTGGGGGTGATTTCTCGTTTCTGTCTCTCTTGTCTCTGTCTCTCTGGCGAGTACACACACCATATAGCAAAAATCTCTAAAAAAAAAGAAAAAAAGAACTTTCATCTTATTCTATATTTAAGTTAATACTTATTGTCTAAGAGCCAGTATTTAAGATTGTGTGTTTATTTAATATAGAATGATAAGGTAAAATGTATGAATTTAGATCAAATAATAATATTATAGTGTGATATAGTAAATGTGATTTCAGTGGTAGAAAATACTTCTGAAAAAAATTTTGTCTTTCTCAGAAGGTAGTACATTACTATTCTAATAATGATGTACAGTTTATCCAGAATCCCAGATTAACGTCATTTTCTTTTCATTTTCAGCCGCACAAGTCAGCTGTCCATATCAACACTGTTGGAATTGTGCAGAGGCCAAGCAGGAGAGCTGGCAGTTGGTAGAGAAATACTTAAAGCTGGTAATAACTTTTTACTTAAAATTGTTATAGTATCTTTTATCATTTGCCTTAAGAGCCTATCTGATCTCATAATCTCTCATGGGGCAATTACAGAATTTTAAAATAGTTTTATAATTTGATCTGTCAACTAATGTTTGAAATATAAATGCCCACATGGCCAGCTGCATAGTTCAAGTCCTGGGCCCAGTGGCTCGAAAACACACCAGGTACATGTGTGTCAGGCCCAAACCCCCAAGAGGAGAACAGAGGAGGAGGGATTGTGGCATGGCCATCTCTACTGGTGGGTTGCTTTCTCACTTTCCCTCTGTGCCCTACAGCAAATATTTAAAAATAAATAAATAAAAGGAAAAAAAATATGAATTAATCTGAAAGAGAGATTCTTAAAACTAATACAATTCAAAGTATTTCCGTTTTTATCCTTTGGCCGTATTTTAGATTTTAATATCACCTTTTTCAGGTATTCATTTTTATATTCTTTTTTTGTAGGATCCATTGGTATTGGTGGTGTTGATTATGTCTTAAGTTGTATACTTGGAAACCAAACTGAATCAAATAACTGGCAAGAACTCCTAGGCCGCCTTTGTCTTATAGATAGACTTTTGTTGGAATTTCCTGCCGAATTTTATCCTCATATTGTCAGTACTGATGTGTCACAAGCTGAGCCTGTGGAAATCAGGTAACTTTTCTTCCGAAATATATATATAAATATATCGCTTTCCTTTTCCTACCCACCCTATACCTCCCCAAGAATGACGCATTTCAGACTTGTAAATGAAAGACTTGGAAATTACAAAGCATACATGGGTTACTAATACCTTAATACTTGATTGTCATAAAAACCTGAAGTCTAGATTGTTTAATTAAAATTTTAATTTATATTGAAATGTTTTTGAAGTTTGTATACAAGCTACAAATCGGTACTTTTTTATTTGGATATGTTTTTCAGTAGTTAGAACTTTTCTAGAAACTGAATTTGTTTTTTTCTTTCAGGTATAAGAAGCTGCTGTCCCTCTTAACCTTTGCGTTACAGTCCATTGATAATTCCCACTCAATGGTCGGTAAACTGTCCCGAAGGATATATCTGAGTTCTGCAAGAATGGTTACTGCCGTACCCAATGTGTTTTCAAAACTGTTAGAAATGCTGAGCGTTTCCAGTTCCACTCACTTCACCAGGATGCGCCGCCGTTTGATGGCTATTGCAGACGAGGTGGAGATTGCTGAGGCTGTCCAGCTGGGCATAGAAGACACTTCAGATGGTCAACGGGATGCCTTTTTGCAGGCATCCAGCCCTAACAGCTATCCAGAAGCCGTGGAGAACAGTTCCCTTGAACGCACAGTTCATTTAGAGAAAACTGGAAAAGGATTATGTGCCACAAAATTGAGTGCCAGTTCAGAGGACATTTCTGACAGGCTGGCCAATGTTTCAGTAGGACTTCCTTGTTCGACTACAACGGAGCAACCAAAGCCAATGGTTCAAACAAAAGGCAGACCCCACAGTCAGTGTTTGAACTCCTCTCCTTTATCTCATCATTCCCAGTTAATGTTCCCTGCCTCGTCAACCCCTTCTTCCTCTGCCCCATCTGTACCAGCTGGCACTGTCACAGATGTCTCTAAGCATAGACCCCAGGGATTCATTCCCTGCAAAATACCTTCTGCATCTCCTCAGACACAGCGCAAGTTTTCTCTACAATTCCAGAGAAACTGTTCTGAAAACAAAGACTCAGATAAACTTTCCCCTATCTTTACTCAGTCAAGACCCCTGCCCTCCTGTAACATACACAGGCCAAAGCCATCTCGACCTACCCCAGCTAATATAAGTAAACAGGGAGATGCCTCAAAAAATAGCATGACACTTGATCTGAACAGTACTTCCAAGTGTGATGACAGCTTTGGCAATAGCAGCAATAGTAGTAATGCTGTCATACCCAGTGACGAGACAGTGTTCACCCCAGTAGAGGAGAAGTGCAGATTAGATGTCAATACAGAGCTCAACTCCAGCATCGAGGACCTTCTTGAAGCATCTATGCCTTCAAGTGACACCACAGTGACTTTCAAATCAGAAGTTGCTGTCCTTTCTCCTGAAAAGGCTGAAAATGATGATACCTACAAAGATGATGTGAATCATAATCAGAAGTGCAAAGAAAAGATGGAAGCTGAAGAAGAAGAAGCTTTAGCAATTGCCATGGCAATGTCAGCGTCTCAGGATGCCCTCCCCATAGTTCCTCAGCTACAGGTTGAAAATGGAGAAGATATCATCATCATTCAACAGGATGTAAGTATAGAGTCTCTAAGAGGTTAGAGCGTTTCCTCGGGCCATGCTGAAATCAATCTAATTCATTAAACATGAATTAACGTCTTCAGCAGGTTTTTCATGTACCATTATTACAAAAATAATGTTTGCGTCATCAAACAGAAATACTCCTGGCCTATCTCAGAACTGTTTCTGTTGGTCCTGTAAGGTGATCACATCTGCATTTGACATTGGTTACCATCACTCTCCATGTAGGGGTCAAGGTCATAGGTCGCTTGGGAAGCCACATTGAACATGAATAATATTTTGGCAGGCTAATTTCACAAAGTCTTAACTCTTTTAACCTAAGAATAAAAAGATTGCTTTCATTTAATATGTAGACACCAGAGACTCTACCGGGACATACCAAAGCAAAACAGCCTTATAGAGAAGACACTGAATGGCTGAAAGGTCAGCAGATAGGCCTTGGAGCATTTTCTTCTTGTTATCAGGCGCAAGATGTGGGAACTGGAACTTTAATGGCTGTTAAACAGGTAAATATCTAGTGAACATTACATGAAATGATTTAAATTGTAAAATGAAGTGTGAGCAACTTAAAAAAAAATAAAGGATACATCCATATCTGTGTGTACTTCAGTTCTCTAAGCATTAAGAAGCCTTTCAAAAAAGGCATTTCTAAAGCACTAAATTCTATTATAGTTAAAGTCAAAGGATGATCATTTTAAGGTACAATGCCACAGTTGGCATTATAGCAGTTTTGGGAGATAAGTCAGTTGGTTGGTTTTTTTCTAGTTAGTAGACATACTTCTTCAGTTACATTCTACGGTTTCAGATCCTTTCAGCAATCTACTGCTACAAAGCCATCTTAGGATTTCTGTGGTTTACTTTTTATACTTAACATGTTCATCAGAATATGAAAATAAGGTTTTCATTTTTAAATCATATTGGCTCTTATTTTTGCTCTGTGTTCAGTGAGAATATGGGCTATATCCCAGTTATTTGTCATTTTTCCGATACTTCATTGCTCCTTAGGCTAGATTCCTGTTGTCTAAAAGAGTCTGACTTTTTATTTTAATAAAGTACACTGCATCCATGAGCATAAATGCCGTTATTAATGTGTCAGCTAATTTGCAATTGCCCATTTTAGGTCACATTTTTAATACAGACTATGAATAGAAACTCAGCAGCATTCAAACCCTTGTGAAACTTGTTTTTCTACAACAGGTGACATATGTCAGAAACACGTCTTCTGAGCAAGAAGAAGTTGTGGAAGCACTAAGAGAGGAGATAAGAATGATGAGCCATCTGAATCATCCGAACATCATTAGGATGTTGGGAGCCACGTGTGAGAAGAGCAATTACAATCTCTTCATTGAATGGATGGCAGGTATGTTCACATTTAAAATGACAAAAATAGCCCTTTTTTTTTTTTTTTTTTTTTTTTTTGCTATAGGGTGCATGCGCTCACCAGAAAGACAGAGAGACAGAAAGCGAGAAATCACCCCCCATGGGGGATGGTCACGCTGTAATCCCTTCTCATCCATTCTCCTTTCAGGATCCTGGGCACGCACACACACGTGCCCCACATGAGTTTAACTAGGACTCAAACTGTGGTTGACTACATGGGAGTCCAGCGACATAGCCATTACGCCAACTGCTGGTCCCATCCAAGATTGTTAACTTTTAAAGTTTTATGAAATTTTCATCCTCCAGTGAACTAGTCCCATTAGGCTTCTGTAAAAATACCTCTTAACTGATAGGTTTTTGAAATGGTACGGGTATGTATCAGTTTTTAAATTAGTTTCACTTCAGGTGTACCTTTTGAATGTAATATTTCCTATGTGAGTATGAGCTCCTATAGTATAAGCCTAAGAAACAAAGTGTAGAAAGTTTTTATTCTGGCTTAAGTTTATTATAGTACTATTTTATATTTGTCTTATAGGAGGATCTGTGGCTCATTTGTTGAGTAAATATGGCGCCTTCAAGGAATCAGTAGTTATTAACTATACTGAACAGTTGCTTCGTGGCCTTTCCTATCTTCATGAAAACCAGATCATTCACAGGGATGTCAAAGGTAAGATTTCTTTCAATTATTATCTAATAACAATAAGAAGAAAATAATATAAGTTTAAAATTTGGACTCTTGGGGGCCAGCAAGTGGCATGGTTAAGGCACTGGACTCCCACATGGCCAGCTGCAGTTTAAGTCCTGGACCTGGTGGCTTGAAAATCACACTGGGAATGAAGGAGAAGGGATTGTGGCATGGCCATCCCCCCAGGCGGTGATTTCTCACTTTCCCTTTCACTATCTCTCTCTCTCTCTCTCTGGAAAGCACACACACGCCTTATGACAAAAACTTAAAAAAAAAAAAAAAAATTTGGACTGTCCTTGTCAGTAGCTTCTAACCTAAGTTTCTAACGTGGTATTGTTTTTCCTGAGTAACTTAAATCACTAAAATATTAGAACTGAAAAGAGCCTTAAGGATCATTTAACCTGCCTTTCTCAAGTCATGGAAAAGTTTATTCAAATCCATAAGAGTCTGTGACTTTTCTGAAATCTCACTGTTCATTCATAGCAGAACTAAGCACAGAAATTCTTCCAGCATTCCTGATTTCCTAACTTGGCCTTGGTGCAAGCGCCCTATAGTGAAAACCTCTCAAAAAAAAAAAATTGAATTCTAGAGAAAGATTTTGTTGGGAAATATCCTGTTAAAGGTTTCAACACTTACTCCTTAAAGTTCCTCTCATTCTCTTCCCTTTTCTCTGTCCTTTAACAGTTGGTATTTCAGACTTTCTCTCAGAGGCTTTAGAGTCTACTTACACTGGTGTGCCTCTAGCAATAATAAAATAAAGGCCGAAGAGAGTAGATTTCTCTGAACCACTGACTTACAGTCCACTCCTTTCTTTGTCATTGTCCTATTTTAGTAGTATTTTACTGAGTTTTATCTGTCCATTCTTTTGTTTAATTGTGAAGTGATTTATTGTTTTTGTTGACAGGTGCCAATCTGCTAATTGACAGCACAGGTCAGAGGCTGAGAATTGCAGATTTTGGAGCTGCAGCCAGGTTGGCGTCAAAAGGAACTGGTGCAGGAGAATTCCAGGGACAGTTATTGGGGACAATTGCATTTATGGCACCTGAGGTGAGAAGCAGCTCTGAGTGTGATGAGAAAATATTTTGGAGTTCCGAGTGTCGTCGTTATTCCAGATTATTTGGCACTGGCATCCAGTATGTGTTTACCAATCGGAAGTGGCTGGCCCTACAAATAAGACATTAAGAACATCCTTGACTTCAGTTCCTTGTGCCCAGCCTTGCCGTCTTTGTCTTAACAAAATTCAAAAGGATAAGTTTAAATGGGTTTTCTTAAAGTCTATTTGTAACAAAAATTATTGAATAATTTATAGTGTTTTTATTGTAGTCACCCAAAGTGCACATAATAGAAATTTTTAAAAAATTATTCTGGGGGACCAGCAGTTAGCGTAATGGCTATGTCGCTGGACTCCCACGTAGTCGACTGCGGTTTGAGTCCCGGACCCGGTGGCTTAAACTCAACGCTGGGTGCGTGTGCGTGCGTGCCCAAGATCCTGAAAGGAGAATGGAGGAGAAGGGATTGCCGTGTGGCCACCCACCCCCCGGGGGGGTGATTTCCTGCTTTCTGTCTCTCTGTCTCTCTCTGTCTGTCTGGCGAGCACACGCGCCCTGTAGCAAAAAACCTCTCAAAAAAAAATTATGCTGGAAGGGAAATGTTGACGCAGAGGCAGGATTTCTCAATAGAGGAAGAAGTTCAGGTGTCGCTCTTCTGAACTCAGCCTCTTCTGTGGTGTTCATAGCTCCTCATGCTCATCTGTGGCTACTTGCTATCCTCATACCCCATAGTTTACTATGAATACTGGACTGCTTTGAAATTCTGACTCTCCTTCAGAACCTCACAGTTCTCCAAAATACTTTGTGCCACATGGGAAAGTAAGCAAGTTCATGAAGTAAATGAGATAGCAGATAGTCAGCATAATTGCTACTTGTACTATTGTTTTGCTCCAAAGTAAAAAAAACTACTATCCTTTTTTAAAATGAGTCATCTTTTTAAATGAACTGTGCTTTATTTTAGGTACTGAGAGGTCAGCAGTATGGTAGGAGCTGTGATGTATGGAGTGTTGGCTGTGCTATTATAGAAATGGCTTGTGCAAAACCACCTTGGAATGCAGAAAAACACTCCAATCATCTTGCTTTGATATTTAAGGTAAGTATGAGATAAAAATTACTTCTTGGTGCTAAAATTGGCAGGAAGCAGATTCTCACGTGTTTTCCGTAGCAATCAGTGGTTCTCACTAATCTAACATGAAGGTATATCTTCCTTGAAATAAATATATTCATTTATCTCCAGGAATTTATATGGTTTTATGAATGCTGGTAGCATGAATAATCAATTCTGCTTATACAAGGTTATTATGCTCTATAAAGTTAGACAAATGCTCAGTCATTACTCCTGAGAGAGAGATGTACATCTTTTTACATGTACACCTATCACTTTAAAATCTGAAGCCTTTCACGTATTGTACACAATTAAAAAATATTTTTAAAATTTCATTTACAGGCCAGCCCTGTGGACTTGTGGTTAAGGGAGCCAGTTCTCACATGGGCTACTGCACAGTTCATCTGCACAGTTCATAAAAAAATATTTAAGTTACTGCTTTTCTTTTCTTTTTCTTCCTTTCTCCCCATTCCCCATAGAGCACATGAGCTCACAGCAGGTGAGGGAGGAAATGAGAATTAATTCCCCAGGGGTGATAGCCACACCACAGTCTTTTCTCCTCCATTCTCTTAGAATTTTGGGGACACACATACATGCACCTGGTGTGTTTTTCAAGCCGTGGGATCCAGAATTCAAACCACAAAGTCATCCGTGTGGGATCTAGTGCCTTAACCACCATGCCACCTACCCAAAGATACTCTTTTCTGTGTTAAAAAATTCACACCCAAAAGACCAGCAGGTGGCATGGTGATTAAGGCACTGGACTCCCACATGGCAGGCCCCAGTTCAAGTCCCAGACCTGGTGGCTTGCTTTCTCACTTTTCCTCTCTCTCTCTCTCTCTGGTAAGCACACAAGCCCTGTAGTAAATTTAAAATAAAACACAATAAAAGAATAATGATAAATAAAATAAAATAATTTCTGTTTAAAAATTCACACCCATGGGACCAGCAGTTAGCATAATGGCTATGTCGCTGGACTCCCATGTAGTCGACCGCAGTTCGCGTCCCGGACCTGGTGGCTTAAAACTCATGCCGGGCGTATGTGCGTGCATGCCCAAGATCCCAAGAGGAGAAGGGATTGCGGCGTAGCCATACCCCCTGGGAGTGATTTCTGGCTTTCTGTCTCTCTGTCTGGCGTGTGTACACGCCCTATAGCAAAAAAAAAAAAAAAATTTACACCCAAATGAGTTTCCAAATCCTTTTCTTCCTTTTTACAACTCATCTATTCTCTCCTGTAAAATATTGGAATAATGGTTGAAATTTTTAGCATTAGAGTAGGCACGTGATGGTTGAAAGTACGGACTTTGGAGTCACGCAGACCTGGTTTCAAACCCTAGCTCTACACCTTAATTGCCATGTGACCATATGAAAATTTACTTTTTGGTCTGATCTTCATTTTCCCATTTGTAGATTAAGTACAGTAATAGAACCTATTTCATGGGATTATTATAAAGATAATATCTGGGCCTTTGTCAGCCCTCTGTCTCTCCATATGAAGCAGCTGGTATTAACCCTCTGGGCTGGCCCAGGCTCTTCTCACCTCCCACAGCCTCCTGGAGTCCTCCCCACACTTAAAAATCGTGCTCAGTCACCTCTCTAGCAGTACCTTTCTTGCATCTTTACTCTGTTTTCCTCTGTTCTTCCATACTGTCATGTCCCTTCTTTTCGTGGTTCAAATTCTGATTCTCATCAGGACTCTACTGCTGCTCCTTGGGTATTTACACACACACACACGCACACGCACACACACACACACCATCTGCTCCTTCCCCAGACTCCCATGACCTTCACTATGTACCTGTGTTGGCCTTACTAATCCATGTTCCTATCTTACCTCCTTTTTCAAACTCTGGGTCTCTTTGAGATTTACTAATGTCTAATTTATCTTTGTTCCTTCCACAAAGTGGCTTAATACTCCTGGCTCAGATTAGCTTGAAAGTTTGATGGTATTTTCATAGTTTCGGTGAAAGCCCCAAAACAAACAGAAATGTGATTTTCAGATTTCACTCTACTCTGCGCCATAGGTAGAGTTTAAAGAGAATTATACTGTAACACTTTCAGTTTTCTTAACTTCCAGTAAATACTTTGAGGTCTTTGGAAGTATGACAAATAGAAAACCAGCTTTCTTAAACACATTTAAATATGTTGCTTTAGAGGATGCTGTGAGTTATATTAAGTGAATAAAGAAAGGCATATAAGGTGATAGTTTATAGATGTTTTATTTGCATTTTTTTTTAGAAAGATTTTTGCTATGGGGCGTGTGTGCTTGATGGAGAGACAGAAAGAAAGCAAGAAATCACGGGACCAGCAGTTAGCGTAATGGCTATGTCGCTGGATTCCCACGTAGTCAACTGCGGTTCGCGTCCCGGACCTGGCGGCTTAAAACTCACGCCAGGCGTGTGTGCGTGCGTGCCCAAGATCCTGAGAGGAGAGTGGAGGAGAAAGGATTGCGGTGTGGCCATCCCCCCTGGGGGGTGATTTCTCACTTTCTGTCTCTCTGTCTCTCTCTGTCTGTCTGGTGAGCGCACACGCCCTATAGTGAAAACCTCTCAAAAAGAAAAAAAAGAAAGCAAGAAATCACCTCCCAGGGCGATGGCCAGTCCCTTCTCCTCCATTCTCCTCTTAGGATCTTGGGCGCTCATGCACACCTGCCCATTGTGTTTTCAACTACTGGGTCCAAGAATCGAACCGCAGTCAACAACGTAAGAGTCCAGCAACATAACATTATGCCATCTGCTGGTCCCTGTAGATGCTTAAAATCTAAGGGGGCCAACAGGTAACGTGGTGGTTAAGGGCACTGGACTCCCACGTGGTTGACTGCAGTTTGAGTTCCAGACATGGTGGCTTGCTTTCTCACTTTCTCTCTCTCTCTCTCTCTCCCTGTCTCTCCCTCCATCATTCCCTCCCTCTCTAGTCAAATTTAAATAAAGTTAAATTTTAAAAATAATTCTAAAAGAAAAGAAAATCTAAGATATGAACATGTGGGCCTTTATTTTTTCACAAAAGAAGCACATATTGTTTTCAGTGATTCATTACACTTGGGGAGGGGAAGGGAAAATTTCATTTTTGCTTTGTATTTTTGTGTATGTGGGGTGTGTATATATATATATATATATATATGTATGTATCAACTGGGTATATTATGAATCACAGACCTTTTAGAATTTTTCTTTATATTATTTTACATTAGTTTTACTTGTGAGTCCATGAAATTGTCCTGGGATAAGGAAAGGGAAGAGAGTTTTCTTGTGATTAGATGAATTTAAATCACTTAGCTTCATTTCTAACTTAATTTATCAAAAAAAAATCAGTTCTTTATAGTGTGTTTGATACCAAGAATTAGGATTTATCTAATATTGAAGAGAAAAATCAATGCAGTTTTGTTTCCTGCATTCTATATAGATTGACTGGCCAGGGTTAGTCTTCTTCACCCTGAGTAGTTTTCTGTGCTGAAAAATAGGAAGCATACAATGAAGTGAAATAACAAACCATCTCAGAGCGTGGTTCTGAGGGAAATGGAATTTACTTGAATAAATACTTTTCCTACCTGATCATTTTTTTGTACTTAGCTTTGTTTGCTTGAGACAATAAGGAAAACTGTGAATCCATCTAAATAGAATATATTTGATCAACTTCTAAAATCATGAAACTTGAAGATCCCAAGAAGAAATCTCCTTAGACTAACCAACTGGTGTGATGGTTTAGGTGGCTGGATCCCACATGGCTAACTTCGTGGTTCAAGTCCCAGACATGATGAATTTAAAAACATGCTGAACACTTGTGCATGCATGCTCAAAATCCCAAGAGTAGAATGGAAAAGGGATTGCAGTATGACCATCTCTCCTGATGGTTGATTTCTCACTTTCTCTCTCTGTCTCTCCCTCTTCCTCTTTCTTTCTTTCTTTCTTTCTTTCTTTCTTTCTGTCTGTCTCTCTCTAGCACACACATGCACCCCACAGCAAAAACTAAAAAAAAGTAAGAAAACTAACCAGTGGGTGAGTTTTCCAGACTTCTTGATAGTAGAAAGTCCTCCCACTTCTGCAGTTCCTCTGTGTTCAGGATACACATGCAAAGGTTATGAAATGTACACACACATATTATTAGAAGTTGTAATTGTGGAAAAGTTCAATGACCTGTCCTTCTCTCCTACAGATTGCTAGTGCAACTACTGCTCCATCAATCCCTTCACATCTGTCTCCTGGTTTACGAGATGTAGCTCTTCGTTGTTTAGAACTTCAGCCTCAGGACAGACCTCCGTCAAGAGAGCTACTGAAGCATCCTGTCTTCCGTACTACGTGGTAGCCAATTTTACAGATAAACTGTGATAGAGACTGGATGCTCAACAAGAGAAAAAACTTCTGTGGGGAACCACACTGATAATCTGCTGGCCTTCATGCCACTGAACAGCTATGAATGAGGCCAGTGGGGAACCCTTACCTAAGTATGTGATTGACAAATCATAATCTGTACCTAAGCTCAGTATGCAAAAGTCTACAACTCGTGCAGAAACTGTAAACCGTGCCTTCAAAGAACTGGCCCTAGGTAAACAAGAAAGCAATGAAGTTTGCATGACTAAATAACAGAAGCATAGTGTTTTGGATTTGTTGTTTTGTTTTGTTTTGTTTTGAGCACTTTTTCAGCAATATTAGCAGCTGAGGGGCTCAGGATCTATTTTAATGTTTCAGTTATTCTTCCATTTCATATAGTGATCACGAGCAGGGGGTTCTGTAATTCCGTTGGGTTTTTTTGTTTTTTCTTTTTTGGTCACTGGCTATAAAAATCAGTATCTGCCTCTTTTAGGTCATGCTATGAGTAGCAGTAAATACATATATTTTTTAAAGTTGATAAGTTCTTTTGACTCACAGTTGACCTTTATTTTTTTAAATGGCTGGACAACTGTGGTTCATCGTGCATTTTACTGTTGGCCCATTCATTTCGTTTTTGGAAATTATGGTTCTGTATTTTCATTTCACCTTCATTTTTGTTTAATATTCAGGGAAAGGTGATCGTTTCAAACCAGAAAAAAATAAAATAAAATAAAATTAGGTGTGAACTAGAGTTGATTAATTATCTTGCTATTGCAAGGGTTTTTTAAATACAGATTTAATAGTGTTTGTGTTTTAAATTGGAATATGATAAAGTACTACCTACACTGAGTCAGCCACTGCTCTTATTGTGCAGGTTAAATATAAATTAACTGAAAATCGACTGTTCTCCGTGATGCAGCTCACAACCAAGATTAAGATTACCTTGAAATTTGACTTCATTTGTAGTGTTTCAGTTTCTTTTGTCACACTGTAGGAAACTTCACAACATCTAAGTCTTACTGTGCATGTAACAGTCCATCATCTGCTGTCCTCACAGATGATAACATGGAACTGCTGTTTTCCTTCTACCATGTATCATCTCTTATGGTAGGCCTGGCTGGTACATAATTAAAGAACAGTGAATTTAACTTAATGACTCAGCTACCAGTCAGTAATGTTTTTACACAATAAATTTGCTTTAACCTTGGGAAATTTGTTTAGAGAGAGAAGTGTAAATGTATTTCATTTACACATTAATTTCTTGGCTTTTACACAATTATCTAAAGGTTTTAGTCTGGAGTTGACTTCAGATGCATGGAATCCTGAAGGAAAATGGTAGCTCCTTTATCTTTTTTCCGTGTGAGTCTTTTAAATCAAGTACTGATTAACTGTTAAATACAACTTTGAGATGTTAAGTTTTAACTCTTCAGAAGCCAGTGTGAAATAGAATTGGTTATTCTCAAAGACTCAGGATAAACTAAATAAGCTATGTAGAGTACATTTAAAATGTACAACACAAATTGGAAGTATAATAAGTTACACAATAAGTTTACAGGGATATGTTGCTTATAATTTTTAAAAGGCAGGTTTTTTATGTGAATGTTTCTTAGTGAAATTTTACATTCCTTTATTTTGGAAGATTGGCAATATTTGAAGAGTTAAAAATAGTACAGAAATGTGAAGTTTGGTAGCTCTAAATGTGTTTGTACTTGACTTTCTTTTTTTTTTTTTTGACTACTTAGAATTTTCACAGTTCTAATAAGATTGTTTCCAAGTCTCTCGTGTGCAAGCTTTAAAGGATGCACTCTTGCCATTTTATGTACTGGAAGATCATTGGTCAGATTAATACTGTATCTGACAGAAATGTAAACTGTGTAAACTGAGGAACCTCAGCTAATCAGTATTACTTTGTAGATCACCATGCCCACCACATTTCAAACTCAAACTGTCTCTAGATATCAAAATCCATTGTGTTTGAGTTTGTTTGCAGTTCCCTCAGCTTGCTGGTAATTGTGGTGTTTTGTTTTTTGTTTTGTTTTCAATGCAAATGTGATGTAATATTCTTATTTTCTTTGGATCAAAGCTGGACTGAAAATTGTATTGTGTAATTATTTTTGTGTTTGTAATGTTATTTGGTACTCAAGTTGTAAATAACGTCTACTGCTGTTTATTCCAGTTTCTACTACCTCAGGTGTCCTATAGATTTTTCTTCTACCAAAGTTCACTTTCACAATGAAATTATATTTGCTGTATGACTATGATTCCTAAGACTTCCAGGGCTTAAGGGCTAACTTCTATTAGCACCTTACTGTGTAAGCAAATGTTACAAAAAAGAAAAAAAAAAATCTCTGGGTTAAGAAAATTTGGCTTAAGTGTATCCTTTGTTATTTTAAATATATCAAGATATTTTAATTAAAATTTTTACCCCATTGAACAATTTTATAGTATTTGTACCTATTTTGGTGTTTTGTCTTTATAGTAAATAAAAGTTTTTGAACAAAGTTAACTGTTACCTTTATTTTGAAATAATTTTTTACTTAGAAAAATATTTCAAGATTACCACAGAGAATGCCCATACACCCTTCACCCAAGGACCCCATCCCAGTTATGACCTTTATAGCAAGAGGATCCAGACCTGGGTCACATGTTCCTCTTAGTTGTCATGTTGCTTCAGTATCACTTGATCCATTCATAGACCCATTCTTCAGTTCTTCCTTGACCTTTGTGGCCTTAGTATTTTTTTAAGATTATGGGTTGTTTATAAAACCTCTCAATTTGAGTGTCTGGTGCTTCCTCAGGATTAGATTTAGACTATGCCTTTTTTTTTTTAAGAGGGCACATTAACTCACCAGAGATACAGAGAGAGACAGAGAGAACATGAGAAATCAGCCCCCACTGGCCATACTGCAATCCCTTCTCCATTCTCCTGGGATTTGGGGCACGCAGGCACACACACCTGGTGTGAGTTTCCAGTTGCCAGGTCCAAGATTGGAACCATAGCCAGCCAAATGAGAATCCAGTGCCACAACCACCACACCACTTGCTGGCCCCCCAGAGTATACATGTTTGACATGAGCATCGCAGCTAATGATGTGCTCTTCTTGGTACATCCTGTCAGGAAGTATATAAGGTCAGTTTTTCCCATTACTGGTGATACTGCAATTAGTGCTGTAAAGTTACTCTTTTTTTTTCCTTCATAAAGAAAATCCACTGTTACATTAAATATTCTGTGGGGTTCGTAACTTTCAGACTACATAAATGTCCCATTGCTCATCCTGTTTTAGCTCCCTGCTCTTAGCTGTCCTGCCTGAATTACTGAGAGTTGCCATATGGTGATTTTTCTATTAGGTCATCAGGAAAGTCATAACGTGTTTTTCAATGCAAAAATGTATCATGACCTTCCTGCCAACCCAATAATTTCTCTTTTCTTTCTATATTTACTATTAGTTGGCATTTTGCTATAAGGAAGAGCTTTCTCTTCCATGTATTTGTCACATCTTGCATATTTGTACAAATTGCAGATTTGGCCAGTGGCAGCTTTTGAGGGCTGGCTTCTCCTTAGCAAGCCACGATTATTCTTAGAATAGAATATATATGGATATATATACAGTTTTGCACACATACATAAACCCACAGGTATATAGACATGCAGAGACTTCAAAAACTTTGTGGAAAACTGGAATTAAAAGATAAAAATAAAAGCTTTATTGTCCAACTAAACTCCATCAAGTTCAAAACACTTTTGTAAGTAATGGTACCATTTAGTTCATTACTGAAGAACCAAGGGTCCCAGGAATTTAAGCATTTCAATGCAGTCTTTTTTTACACTATTAACTGCAGAAATATGGGTGCCGTTCAAAGATGTTTTAAGATTAGAAAACAAAAGTCAGAAGCCAAGTCAGGACTGTAAAGTGGGTGCCTAATTATTTCTCATTGAAACTCACAAAATTGCCCTCAATTGAGGAGAGCAATGAGCAGGAGCATTGTCCCGGTAGAAGTCTCTGGTGAAGCTTTCCTGGCACTGTTCTGTTAAAGCTTTGGCTGACTTTCTCACAGCACTCTCACAAGCAGATGGTATCGTTCTTTGGCCCTCCAGAAAATCAGCAATGCCTTGAGCATCCAGAAAAACTGTTGCCATTACCTTTGCTCCTGGCCAATTCACTTTTGCTTTGACTGGATAAAATAAAGAGAGAGGATACCCCCAACAGGGTTCCCATGCTGCAGTCTACGTCTGTGCCACATCCTGGACCACAAGCATAAGTATGTGCACCCAACATACACAAGGAGATTGCAGGATGCAAACATAGGACCTTCCCCATGTAGGTCCAGTTGCACAACCACTGCCATCCCTTGGCCCCAGTAGTCTTTATTTTTTTAGAGCAGTTTCAAAGACAAGTTTTGCAGAATGTATAGAGATTTCCATATACTCCCTTTTAAATAGAGCTTCCCCCACATTCAACATCCAAAAGCTTTTTGACATAAAGGACAGACTTTTTAAGAAAATTAAGTTATTTTCATCTTAAATGAAAATTATACCCCTTTTTGACTATCATGTTGTTTGACATGTTACACATTTTCCTACAAATAATGTTCCCAGGCGTCATATATTAAACAATTGATTCTGTTCACACAGCTCTTTTTTATATTGTGGTATAAAAAAAGCATAACTGTCTTATAAACTGTTGAGAAGGGAAATAAAGATTAATTCACCACCTACTATTTGTCAGGCGTCCTGTGGAGCACAGTGTTTATACTCGTGACTAATAAGAAAATGAAATAGTTTCAATCATTCTGCAATTCCAGAACAGTGAGCAACTCAATCTGCCTCATGTTTTAGTCTGTGTCGTGTTTGTGAGTTGCTCTTTCTGTTCCACTTTTTATCCTTTATATTTTGGCTCAGCAGTCATTTCTCACATCAAACGTAATCAGATATCAGATGACCCAACCCTGCGAGATAGTTAATGTCACTGAATTCAGAAGATATTTTGTGTGTCAACATTTGTTCCCAAATTTCTGAATAATTTCATTTAAGCTGTATATTTTTAAATAGGTTTAGATATTTTTGTAAAAGGATACACTTCTTTCACTTCAGAAAAATGTTAACTTTGAAAACATTTTTCTACTTTGCATAAATTTTTAAAAATTGGGCTATCCCTATAGGCTACTGATTAAGAAAACCGGATTCCACATGGCTGATCATGGTTCAAATCCTGACTATAGTGGCTTGAAAAATACACTGGCTGTGTGTGTGTGCAGTAGGAAGAAATGGAGACTTCGTTGTGACCATTCCCCATTAGGAGTGCTCTCTCCCTCTCTCTCTGTCTCTCTGACAAGTGCACACACCTTCTGGCAATTAGAAAATAAAATCTCAGGGCCAGCTGGTGCTGTGGTGGTTAAGGTGCTGATTCCATGTGACCAACCACAGTCAGGTCCTGAACCTGGCAACTTGCTTTGTCACTTTCCTTCTTTCTGTCTGTTTCTGGTCAAATTAAAAAATAATAAAATTAATTTTTAAAAATCCTTTGTTTCCTGATTCTATGTAAGTAACAATAATGTTATAAAATTATTAAATGTAGGTCATACAAAATTTAGAAAGATATTGTGGTATATGCTCATGTGGAAATGCCATTGGTTGCATTTTTGAACTGATGTGGTAATTACTTGTTACAAATCAAAATGCATGAAATACTACAGTCATCAAGGGAGATGGTATTGGAAAGTTAGACAAATAGCCATCTTTCTATATTGTGACAGTTTCTAGATTTGTTGGCTTTTTGTTGGACTGTAAGCATAATTCTCAGGTTGAATTGGCATAAGGGAGGAACGGATGAGCCTTTCAAAAGAGGCGATGATAATGGGTCCAGTGACGACAGAACCTGAAATGGCACCTGGGATATATCTGGTTCTGTCTCTTTTCAGCTATGTAAGTCCCATTTTGACTTTCTGATACTCCATTTCTGTCTCTATCAAGTGAAAATTACAGTGTCATTAGAAGAGAGCCCATGCAAATGGCCAGAACAGTACTGGACACACAGTATATACCTGTGTGAATGAGTGACCCAAAGATCACAGACTCAAACACCTGTGGGATGAGAAGTGTCTCTAGCAAGGCTTACGGCAGACCTGAGAGTTTGTGTCAAGGTCATGTTCAAAGGAAGCCATGGCTGCCAGGTCAAAATGAAAGCCCAGCATTGCTACAGCCTCTACATTTTCAGAAGAAACTAGAAATCTCTGTGCAACTTTCTAATGTTTAAACTAATTTAAAAGAAAATAAAGTTATTTTAAGAACTGTGGACAAAACATCTTTGAGTTAGATTGGCCTGGGGCTGGCCACTTTTTTGACCTGAGTCCAGGCTTACAAAACGAAAGGAAGAAAGTAGAAAATTTGAGGGAATCTCAACTTTGAAAACTATACTTAAGACTTTTCTAAGATATGAGACGAACCAAAGTGGAGATGTTGATTATAGATGCTAGTATCTAATACTAAGCACTAATGTGAAATGCTTACCAGTAAAGCCCATCATATAACAAAGTGGGCATTTGTAGCATTTAGACATGCTCTCACAGTGTTATAGTTAGCTTTGTGAATTTTATTTTACAGTAGATAACTGTCTGCAAAAACAGTTACTAAAATCTCTACCTAGGATGGAGCCAGTCTCATCACTTTGTAGTCAGTCCAACATTTCTATGGCTCATGCCTTGTGGACCTCAGTTGATAGCTAAGCTGGGGGGATGGATGGTGGTAGAGTGGTAATACAATTGAGCCCATATGGGAAAGGTCTTGGGTTTCTATCCCAGGACCTGCCAAGTACCAGGTATATGCACATGCCTGTGATCTAGGCTGCTTGATACTATGGCTGGAGAGTGACATGGAGATGCTATTAGGAGTGTGTCTCTCTCTCATGGAAGAAATAAATGGACTTTAAAAAAAAAAAAGATATACAATTTTGTTTTTTTTTTGTAAATTAGAAAGTAGCTGATGAGTTCCAGGAGGTGAGGAAATTCTTGCAAGATCTAAAAGAGGAATTACACACTTTAAAAAAGAATCAAAGGGACCTCTTAGAGATGAATGCTATAATATACGAAGTCAAAATCTCCCTTGAAAGTATTAAAAGCAGATTAGATCATACAGAAAACAGAATCTTAGACGTAGAAGGGAAAATTGCTGACCTTGAAAAATCCACCATGAAGACTGAGAAAATGGCCCCAAAAAATGAGAATAATATACAAGAAATACTAGATACCACCAAACATCTAAACATCCGGATAATTGGTATCCCAGAAAGTGAAGAGACTCATAAGGGCATTGGTTATCTATTACATGAAATCCTACAAGAAAACTTTCCAAACCTAGAGAGGCACTCAAAGATCCAAAAAATACAAAGGACCCCAAATAGAATCAACCCAAGAAGATCTTCTCCAAGACACATTATAGCCAGATTGAACAAAACCACAGACAAAGACAAGATACTAAGACTAAGAGAAAAACGGCAAGTTACCAACAAAGGATATCCCATCAGTATAATAGCAGACCTCTGATCGGAAACAACGCGAGCGAGGAAAGAATGGGAAAATATATTTAAAGTGTTAAGGGAAAAGCAATTACAACCAAGAATACTGTGCCCCTTAAGATTATCCTTCATGTGGGAAGAAAAGACAAGAATCTTCTCAGATAAACAAAACCTGAAAGAATTTACCAGCACCAGACTAGATCTTCAAGAAATTCTCAAGGGAGTGGTATATCAGGAAATTTAAATACAGACACACAGAAATAAGAGTTCAAAACCCAAGAAAATGGCCTACTTAATCATAGGGCCAAGTCTGGAGTTGAATATTATATCCCAGAATGTAATCAGAAAAATCGAACCGCAATAGAAGATTAAGTCATGAGACTGAATGGGTGAAATAGAATTTTATGACTTTTGACTAAAACATTGCTTATTTTCTTGTAGGCTTTGTTGTCTGGTTTTAAGGATTTGTGTCCTGTCATGAGATGTCAATAGGTTCATGCACCTACCATTGGAACAGAATCCTAACCTGTTTCCTGGCTTAAGTGTCAAGCAACATTCCTTATGATTTTTTTTATTTATGTTGAAAAGGCTTTCTTGAAATTACCAGCTGAACTTGCTATTGAAACTAGTTAGATTATTTAAGAAATTGTGTGATCAATACAATGTGTGTGGAAGAACGGAAGACTACTGTAGACACCAGAGATAGTGTGAGAAGAGAGTGGGAAAGGGCAGAGGATCAGAAATGGGAGGGGGTGATTTGTCGCTTTCTGTCTCTCTGTCTTTCTCACGAGTGCATGTGCTCTATAGCAAAAGGCCTCTCCAAAAAAAAAAAAAAAAATACCAATTTGATGACTGAAGTAAGATATGTAGTGCCAGTTGGGTGCTACTTTATAGTATGTCATTCTACTCACTGAGGTTTATGCCTAAAGTCAGACTTGTGTTTGTGGATATGTATATATCAGCTGTGCTTGCTATTCATAATATTTAGATTAATTAAGATCTTTAGTGAATCAATAAAAAGTTGGGGGGAAAGGCATAGAAAGCAATAGTAGATATCAGAGACAGTTGTGAGAGGAGGGTGGGAGGTGGCACAGGGTGAATGATAGGAAATGGGGGGAAAGGCATAGAAAGCAATAGTAGATATCAGAGACAGTTGTGAGAGGAGGGTGGGAGGTGGCACAGGGTGAATGATAGGAAATCGAGGATGGGAAATAAAGCAAAATATACAGGAAACAAGAAATGGAAAATTATTTGTTGACAATAACACATATGTTGATGTACTTGATTGAGCCAATGTACAGTGTATTCTGGATGGAAAAACCTCATTTTATATGCTATAATGATGTATAGTGAATGAATATAAATAAATAAATTTTTAAAAAATTAAGCTGGGACCAGTGGATGGCATAATCATTACGTCACTGGACTCCCACATAGTCGACCATGGTTGGAGTCCTGGACCCACAAGCTTAAAATGCTGGGTGCGTGCCCACAATCCTGAGAGGAGAATGGAGGAGAGAAAATTGCGGCATGGCCATACCCCTTGGGGGATGATTTCTTACTTTCTTTTCTGTCCCTCCTGTGAGCGCACTGCCCTATAGCGAAAATCTCTCTTTAAAAAAAAAAAAAAAAAAAAAAAAAAAAACCTAAGCTAAGCTAAGGAGCAAATCCTTCAGACCCCCAAAGTTCCTTTTCCTATAATGCTAGAATTTGTACTATAGTTTATTTCTGAGATAACTAAGTGCTATTTTTTCTAAAAGCCAATTTGATAATAAGATTTCTCAACATTTATACATAGTGAAAGGATGAGAGTTATAACTAGGATGAAAGGGACAGGAAGGATAGAGGAGAAATACTGAGTTGTTGGAAGAGTCATGACATTATGGTTTCCATGCAAAAGTGTGTCATGACTTTCCAACAACTCAATATAGAAATATGAGGAGATACTGAAAAATTTTTGGCAGGCTGGCAGGTGGTATGGTGGTTGAGGCACTGACTTCCACATAGTTGGCAGCAGTTCAAGTCTCGGACCCAGCTGCCTGAAAATCACAACAAATAAACAGATAAATAATTTTTTTTGGGGGGAGAGGTTTTCGCTAGAGGGTGCGTGCGCTCACCAGAAAGACAGAGAGAGACAGAGAGATAGAAAGCCAGAAATCACCCCCCGGGGGGATGTCCACACCGCAATCCCTTCTCCATTCTCCTCTTGGGATCTTGGGCACGCACACACACACGCCCAGCGTGAGTTTAAGCCACCGGGTCCAGGACTTGAACCGCAGTTGACTACGTGGGAGTCCAGCGACATAGCCATTACGCTTACTGCTGGTCCCAATAAATGTTTTTTTTTGTTTTTGTTTTTGTTTTAAAAAATGAAAAGGAAGAATCTTTGACAGGGAATGGCATGACCATGTTTGTACTATAGAAAGATCACTCTTACAGCAGCTCAAAGGATCAATTAGTTGCAATACAAGAGACAATTACAGTGTCCAGGAGACATTGAGGAATTACATAAAGGAAGTGTCATGAGAATGAGGAGGAAAAGTAATTTCTGAGCAAGAAAAACAGCAGAACTGAAAGATTGTAGGAATGGTTTGGGCAGAAGGTATGAGGAAGATGAACAATGTCTGGCTTGGCAACCTGAGTGGAGGTGGTATCATTTGCTGAGACAAGAAAACCACACAGAAACTAGATTTGAGGACAAGATGTGCTTCAGATATGTTCAATTTAAGTTGCCTGGGGGATATTTAAGTAGAAGTTTCCAGTATTACTGGATATACACACCGTACTGCCAGAGATATTTGGTTGTACATAGTTAAGTGCAGAGGCTGTCAACATATGTCATAATTGAAGCCACTGATGTATCACTTAGGATTATATTCAGCTCCCAGTAAAAGTGACTTGACTACACAGAGCCGTATCTCTTACATATAAGAGAAGTCAAAAGGTAGGCAGTCCAGGACTGGTGTATGGGGCCTGCGGTGTCACCGACACTGCTGTTTATCTTCCTATCCCACTTCTAGCATGAGGCTTTTACTCTTGGGCTATGCCTCTGGTCTCTAGTCTACAATCCAGGAAAGAAAAAAGGAGGATGAAAAAGTGCCTGTGTCATGAAAATGCAAACTTTTCTAAAACTCCTTAGCAGCTGAACACACATCTCAGAAAGCCAGAACTCTCCTGCAGTCAGGGAACCTGGGTAGAAAGAGCATGAAACAGGCATGTTTGGGGACCAGCAGTTAGCGTAATGGTTATGTCGCTGGACTCGACACGGTTCGAGTCCCAGACCCAGTGGCTTAAACTCACACTGGGTGCGTGTGTATGTGTGCCCAAGATTCCGAGAGGAGAATGGAGGAGAAGAGACTGTGGCATGGCCATCCACCCTGGGGTGTGATTTCTTGCTTTCTGTCTCTCTGTCTCTCTCTGTCTGGCTGGCGAGCACACACACCCTATAGCAAAAACCTCTTCAAATAAAAAAAGAAAGAAAACAAACAGGCATGTTTATGGCATCTGCCACGAGTGGTAATGGGTAACAATAGAAAGGCCCCTCAAGGAGAATGTGTCTGAGGAGCATTGACCATGACCAGAACCCTGGAAGGCAACATTTTATGGCAGAAAAGAAGCAAAACAGAGATAAGAGGTCCAATTTTGAAAACTAGGAGCATAGGATCAGGGAAATCAGGAGAGGAGAAAGGTTTAAAGAAAGATCAGTGCTGGCAAAGACACAAATGTCAAGTAAGGACTGAAGTCTCCAAAGGTGAACGCCAAGGACCGTTCCAGGGATGTGGGAAGGGGATTGTGGCATGACCAGACTCTGCTGAGGGTGCTTCTCTCCCTCTCATAAATAAAATAATCTTTAACAAAAAGATCATGGTTGAGTGTAAGAGAAATGTGGACATGGAAACAACATGTAGAAGTGTGGCTAGTAGCAAGAGCGAAGGAAAGTAGTCTATGGAGGGCATCGGCTCAGAGAAGGAAATGCGAATGCTTAGTGTGACGTGGACGTTTTTGTCCATCTGTTTCATGGTCTGCCCTCGCTACTCCGCCATCTCCTGACCTACCACTTTCTCATGGCCAAGGTAACCTTACCAACCATCGCTACCTCCCGGCACAGGCATGATCTCTTTTGCCCACACACTGCTCTACCAGGACATTCTGTCCCGCTCTTCATCTGACTCATTTGTACCTGTGCTTCAAGACACATTCTTAATTTTTCTAGGAAGTCACCCTGGCCAGGCCAAGTCAGACGATTCTGTTCTGTGATGCTTTAGCAGCCGTGAGTCGCCTTCTTTTGGTTCCCTCCCAAGTACATTATAATATTCAGGTTACTTGTCTTTTACTCTAAGGGTAAAACAGCTGAGTTTTGCAGCTGCAAGAATGGTATTTTATTTCTGTTATTTATTAATTCTTGGTGATTAATTTAGAGGTAGAAACATACTCAACTTTGGTTTGTTGAATTAAATGGCAGAGAAGAACTATAGATGAAAATGTAGTGGATTTGAACTTGAATAAAATATTTATAGGTTAAGAACCTGATGAGAACAGTGTTCTGACTGTACAGCTCTAGCGTGTCGATAGCCAGAATACAAAATGCAGAGAGATCATTTTGTTTTGGTAGTGGTATTGTAATTTTGAACGTATTTTCTGTATAGTAGGAGAGAGTAAATAGGAAAATAAATTGATGTCATTGGGAAATGGAGTTTTTCCTGCAGAACAAAATACAAATAGAAATAAGAGAAGGTAGAGAAGAAACAAATAGTATTAAATTTCAACCGGAGATGTACTCATGATTTTGAAAATATCATTTTCAGTAACAATGAGCACACTTAGCTCCTAGATCTGGGCTTCTAAAGCCTGCTCCCTAGCTAAAATGAAATAGGACTTCTTGTATAAATTAGCTGATTTCTTATTTGGAGCAATGCAATAGAGCGAGCCTAGTAGATTTTGTTCTAAGAGCACATAGTGTCAAAGAAAGAATAATGGGGCATGTTAGGAGAGAATAGCTTGATATGGTTCCTGTGGACCAAATTTGGAGCAATTTGGTCATCAAACAAAATAATGTTGCCAGCACTCTGTAGCCAGCAGATAGCGTAGTGGTTACCTCGCTGGACTCCCACGTGGCTGACCATGGTTTGAGTCCCCAGCGTGGTGGCTTGAAAATTACGCCAGGTGCTTGTGCATCCATGCTCAAGATCCCAGGAAAAGAATGGTGGAGAAGGGATTGTGGCATGGCCATCCCCCAGGAGAGGGGGTGATTTCTCACTTTCCCCTCTCACTGTCTCTCTCTCTCCCCACCAGGCAAATGCACACACTATGGCAAAACCTCTGGAAAAAAAAAAAAAAAAGATCCTCAGTGATTACTAGAGAGCAGAGAAGAAAAAAAGCTATTCTTCATAAGAATATTAACTTAGAAAATTTAAATGTAGAAGGGATGATAGAATTAGGAAGGCATTATTTTGCAAACCTCAGTAAAACTAACTCAGGTAAGAATTCTCATTGATTGATACTGAAATTATTTTGTGAAGTGTTGTGAAACGGAATATTCACACAGCCATAGAGCATCACTTCAGAGATTACTAAGTAAAAAAGGCAACTGGTATCATCCAGTGGAGGTCTCTTGGTTGTCACTTTAAAAGAATAGCCACCTAGGGTCAGCAGATGGCATGGTGGTTGAGATGCTGGGCTCCCACATGGCCGACCATGGTTCAAGTCCTGGACCTGGTTGCTTGTTTTCTCACTCTTTTTTACTCTTTGTGTGTCTCTCTCTGGTCAAATTAAAATAATAATAATAATAATAAAGTCAAATATATAATTCTTTTTAAAAAAGAAAATAATAACCACCTATGGGACCAGCAGATGGAATAAAAGTCACATTGCTGAACTCCCATGTAGTCAGCCACGGTTCGAATCTTGGACCTGGTGGCTTAAACTCACTCCGTGCACGTGTGCATGCATGCCAAAGACCCCGAGAGGAGAATGGAAGAGAAGGGATTGCAGCATGGCCATCCTCCTGGGGGATGATTTCTTGCTTTCTGTTTTTCTGTCTCTCTCTGTCTTTCTGGCAAGCGCACATGCCCTATAGCAAAAACCTCTCAAAAAACAAACAAAAATACTCACACTGGGCTCATGTACATGAGTGCCCAAAATTCTGAAAGGAGAATGGAGAAGTAGGTATTATAGTGTGGCAATCCCCTTTGGGAAGGGGGGATTTCTTGTTTTCTGTCTGTCTCGCCCTGGCAAACGCACACACCTTGTGTGCGCACATGCACCATTCTCCCAGGGGGTGATTTTTCACTGTCTCTCTGTCTCTCTGGTGAGCACATGTGCCATAAAGCAAAAACCTGTAAAAAGAAAGCAAGAGAGAATGAAGGAAAGGCAGAACTTCTTGACAAAGAGTGAAATAGAATGGATTACTGAAGGCTGAGGGCTTGAATGGAGGACTTTAAAAAAAGCCACCTTAGCATCAGCAATTGCAAAACTGCCTGAGATACGTGTTTCCTGATGTAGTAAGAAGTACACATTATGTACGCATCTGTGTGTGTATCCCAACACTGCTTCAGTTGAATTGAATTTTGAGGAAAAAAACAGAAAATGCTAAATACAGAACACTATGCAAGACAAAAATACCTGATCTCTTCATAGAAGCTTTATGTCATGAAAAGCAAATATAACCAGGGGAAGATTAAATTAGACTATTTACATTAGTAATTACATTAGTAATTATCTACATTAAATTCATTATCTAATTTATCTACATTAAAATAGATGAACTATAATGTGTGCTCTTTAGTACATTTTTTTTTTAGAGGTTTTGCTATAGGGCACGTGAGCTCGCCAGAAAGATAGAGAGACAGAAAGTGAGAAATCACCCCACCAGGGGGGATGGCCATGCCACAATCCCTTCTCCTCCGTTCTCCTCTCGGGATCTTGGGCACTCACGCACACACGCCTGGTGTGAGTTTAAGCCAGCGGGTCCGGGACTCGAACCGCAATCGGCTACATGGGAGTTCAACGACATAGTCATTACACTGTTAGTCCTGTTTAGTACATATTTTAAAAACAAGTATTAAAATAATATTTATGAGGGACAGCAAGTGGAATGGTGGTTAAAGAGCTGGATTTACACATGGCCCACCACAGTTCGAGTCCCGGACCTGGCAGCTTGCTTTCTCATTTTCCCTCTCTGTCTTTTGCTGTCAAATTAAAAAATAAGAATAATAAGAAATTAAATAAATAATTTTAAGGGAGACTTTTGCTATAGGGCATGTGCATTCACCAGAGAGAAACAGAGAGACAGAAAGCGAAAAATCACCCCCAGGAAGGATGGCCATGTCACAATCCCTTCTCCTCCATTCTCTTGAGATTTTGGGCACACACACACACACACACACACACACACACACACACAAGAGGGAAAATGTTTCAAAATGCTAACTATTGGTGAACCTAGATTTTTAAAATATGATTGTTCATTGTATTTTCTGTCATTTAAAAATTTTCAAAATAGGAAAATATTTCTAAGTGTATATATTGTTTTCAATTGGCTTAATTTCTTTTTGTATTTTATCTTGATTTCCTCTCTTTCTTTTTCCTTTTTTTCAGTCAAGTTCCTTTATTTCAGTGGCAAATCAGCCTACAGTAATTCACCA
Source organism: Tupaia belangeri chinensis (assembly GCF_000334495.1). Lineage (NCBI taxonomy): Eukaryota > Metazoa > Chordata > Mammalia > Scandentia > Tupaiidae > Tupaia > Tupaia belangeri. The sequence goes on along the minus strand of NW_006159731.1, from coordinate 1,136,215 downwards.
CCAGTGAAAGAATTATTTAGGATATTAAGCAACATCCAGAAGAGGGCAGCAGAGTAAAATTTTTCTTTAACAGTGGACTTTGCCAGATAACTGAAAATCGAATTTTACCTTATTCCTTTTCGGGAACAGAACAGGAATCTGAGTTCTTAAAAAACTGGAAAAACTGGGAACCAGCAGTTAGCATAATGGCTATGTTGCTGGACTCCCACGCAGTCGACCGCGGTTCGCGTCCCGGACCCCGTGGCTTGAAACTCATGCCAGGCACGTGTGCGTGCGTGCCCAAGATCCCGAGAGGAGAATGGAGGAGAGGGGATTGCGGCGTGACCATCCCCCTGGGAGGTGATTTCTCGCTTTCTGTCTCTCTGTCTCTGTCTGTCTGGTGAGCGCACGCGCCCTATAGCAAAAACCTCTCAAAAAGAAAAAAAAAAGACATTCTTATCCCCACCCCCCCCTTCCAACAGTCTACAACAAAGGAGAAGATATGTAAGGATAATGCCTTCCTTCCTGGTCTCTTATTCTCAGAATCACTCAGCTCCCAGGTGACTTGCCATCCATCCATCAGCCATCTGTCGGCGAAAAAATAACCAACTGTAAAAATGACTCTTCATAGGCCGTCTAAAAAACACTTTAAAAAAAAAAGTCAAACTTCTGTCCACACATCATTTCCCAAACCCTGTTTCTACCTAGTGCTCTGCTTAAGACCTTCGATGATTATTTACTGCCTCCTACTTCAAGTCTCAAGGTTTTCCAATTGTCTGACCTTGCTCTGCCTAAAAACTTTATTTTCCACTATTCCTAATGCAATTGTTCTGCTCTGCTATCATTGCATTCTTGCTCTCTGGATTCATTATGTTTAATCCCACCTCAGCACCCTTGCTCATGCCAACAGTTCTCAAACATTTCATCTTGTAATTTGGACTCGGAAGCAGTTGGGAACCACTGTCATAGAATCTTCCAGCTGACACCGAAGGCTGCCACAACTATTCAAAATCTGTGTAACTACACGACTCTATGGGGTAGCATATACACTCCAGTCCTATAGATTTGTACATTTACTACAGTTTCCAGCACATGGCAGTAAAGTGGCTGGAGGAAGTGGCTTTTGCTAATTCACACAGAACACTAGCACAAACTGTTTTCCCCTCTCTTATGTAATATTTTAGGTTCTGCGGCACAAAATAACTTAAAAATACTCTGTGTCTGAAACAGCAGATGATGTAATAGTTACATTGCTAGACTCCCACATAGTCGACAGCAGTTCCAGTCCCGGACTGGATGGCTTAAAACTCATGCCAGATGCGTGTGTGTGTGTGTGTGTGTGTGTGTGTGTGTGTGCCCAAAATCCTGAGAGGAGAATGGAGATAGGATTGTGGCATGGTCATCTCACCAGGAGTGATTTCTCACTCTATGTCTCTCTCTGTATCTCCAGCGAGTTCATTCACCCTATAACAAAAATATCTCTAAATAATAATAATAATTCATTTTAAAATATTTACTTATTAAAATCGGCAGAAATAATAGTAGAAAAAACCTATTCCATGAACTATTACATAAGGGAAAGTGTCATCCACAAATAGGGACAATTTAACTTCTTCCTTTCTAATTTGGATGTCTTTTAGTTCATTCTCTTGTCTGTACAGGTTGGAAAGAATTTCCAGCACTATGTTAAATAGGAATGGAGAAAGTGGGCAACTCTGTCATGTTCCAATTTTAAGCAGAAAAGCATTCAACTTTCTCTCATTCAGTATTATGTTAGCTGGGGAATCTGTCATTTTTTACTTTACTGTGTTAAGAAATGTACCTCCTATGCCTCTTTTGTTCACTCTTAATCATGAAGGAATTCTCTACTTTCTTAAATGCTTTTTCTGTGTCAATTGATATAATCATCTGATTTTTGTCTTTCTTTTTATTAATATGATGTATTACATTTATTGTTTCATCTATGTTGAACCATCCTTTCATATCTGGGATAAATCCTACCTGGTCATAGTGTATAATCTTTTTTTTTTTGGAGAGGTTTTCACTATAGGGCGCATGCGCTCGCCAGACAGACAGAGAGAGACATAGAGACAGAAAGCGAGAAATCACCCCCCCAGGGGAGATGGTCACGCCGCAATCCCTTCTCCTCCATTCTCCTCTCGGGATCTTGGGCACGCACGCACACGTGCCTGGCATGAGTTTTAAGCCAACGGGTCCGGGACACGAACCGCAGGCAACTACGTGGGAGTCCAGCGACATAGCCATTATGCTAACTGCTGGTTCCCGTGGTGTATAATCTTTTTAAAGTGTTGCTGGATTCAATATGCTAGTATTTTATTGTGGATTTTTGCATCTATATTCAACAGGGATATTGGTCTATAGTTTTCTTCTTTGTTGTATCCTTGTCTCCTGTTCATATCATGGTGATAGTAGCTTTGTAACATGAGTTTGGGAAGATTCCCTCCATTTGGATCTTTTGAAACAGCTTAAAGAGAATTGACATTCATTCTTTAAAATGTTTGTAGAATTCAGCTGTGAAGCCATTTGCTCTTGGGCTTTTCTTTGTTTGGAGATTATTTAATACTCCTTAAATCTCTTCTGTAACTTGTTATTGGTCTACGCAGGATTTCCATTTCTTCCTAATCCAATTTTGGTATATAGCGTGTATTTAGAAATATGTCCATCTCTTTAGGTTTTTTTGTTGGCATTCACAGTACTTTATGATCTTTAGTATTTCTGTTATGTCTGTTGTAATTGTCCCTTATCCTTAGTTGGGTAAAGTATTCAAAGAAATAGAAAACAATAGGAAGTAGAGGGAAAGGGTCAGAAGAAAAAAGTAATTTTGCACATCTCCATACCTACCAGTGATAACCTTTGCATGCTTTATATGACATATTATGAACCTGTTTGACAATCTACTTTTTCTAGTTTACCATATTTAAATTTTAATAAAGACATAGGAGATCTAAAGGACACTATCAACCACCATACCCTAATTAATATTTACCGAACACTAAATTCAACAACTGTCTACACTCTTTTCACCTGCTTATGGCATATTCACAAAGATAGAGCACATACAAACACATAAAACAAGTCTATAAATTTAAAAGAATTGAAATTATACATGTTTTCTGATCACAACAGAATTAAAAACCAATTACAATAAAAGTGTCAAATACTTGGAAACTAGAAACACACTTCTAAATAATCCATGGATCAAAAACAAAATCATAAGGAAAATTTGAAATTATGTTGTACTGAAGGTTAATGAAAATGCAAAATTCCTAGAATTTGACTATTGTAATGTTTAGAGGGAAATTTAAAACATTAAATGCTGGATCAGATGGTGGCATAGTGGTTAACATAGCTGGATCCTACATGGCTGACCCAGAGGTTTGATGAAGACATGGGCAAAATGCCAACAGGAGACAGGGAAGAGAAGGGATTGTGGTGTGACCATCCAGTAGGGGGTGCTTTCTCACTTTCTCTTACTTTCTCTCTCTCCAGTGAGCACACCATCTAGGAAAATTAAAATGAAAACAAAAATAAAACTTTAGATGCTTATATTTAAAAAGGAGGACTAAGATCTGACTTAACAATCTTTAAGAAACTAGAAAAAAGAAAAGTAAATTAAACTCACAAAAAGTAGAAAATATAAAATCATAAGGATAAAGGATAGAAATAAACAAACTAGAAAATAAAAATGGAAAATTAATAAAGTCAAGTACCATTTCTTTAAAAACACTGACAAATCTTCAAGGACACTGATGTAGAAGAAAAGAGAACACAAATTTCTAAAATCATGAATGAAAATAAGGTTATTACTATAAACCATACAGACTTTAAAAGGATAGTAAGAAAATATTTATGATCAAATTATGCCCCGGAATTTGACCACTTAGATGAAATGAACAAATTTCATGAAAAATATAACTTACAAGATAAAACAGAAATTTTGAATAGCCCTATATCTTTAGGGGAAGAAAGTTTATAAAAACAACCCCTGGGACCAGCAGTTAGCGTAATGGCTATGTTGCTGGACTCCCATGTAGTCGACCGCAGTTCGAGTCCCGGACCCAGTGGCTTAAACTCATGCCAGGTGTGTGTGAGTGCGTGCCCAAGATCCCGAGAGGAGAATGGAGGAGAAGGGACTGCGGCATGGCCATCCCCTCTGAGGGGTGATTTTTCGTTTTCCATCTCTCTGTCTTTCTGGTGAGTGCACGTGCCCAATAAGAAAAAAAGCTCTCCAAAAAAAGAAAAGAAAAATAAAAACCTAAAAACTGTAAACACAGATGGTTTCACTGGTGAATTTAATCTGAAAAATGTAAAACATACTTTGGGATGACAACAATATTACATATAAAGATCTAGAGAGTCTGACCAAACAGGTAGTCATAACTCGAGTAGTTTTCTCAGAAACCCAAGGATGGTTCAACATTTGGCAATGTGTGATTATATGAACAGAAGAATGAAGAGAAGCTAAATGTACAGGATCTCTATCAATAGCAGAGTAAAGAACGTGATATGTATTATTCATTTAAAATTTAAGACAAACAAAAATACCTGGATAACCAAAACTAGAACCTTCAAAAAGCTCCATAAAACATACCTGCCAGAAAATTATAGTAAATATTAAACTTGAAGGTAATACCTTAGAAGTAGAAGAACGAAGTAACTTATAAAAACTGAAGTAACTTATACGAACTAATATAAGTAGATCTTAGTAAATTTTTGAGTAAATTAAAGAAGTTGTGGTGAAGCCAGCCGGTGGCATGGTGACTAAGGTGCTGGATCCATAGGGCCAACTGCGGTTAGAGTCCTGGACCTGGCAGCTTGAGTATCTCACCTGGTGCCTGTACATGCATGCCCAGAGTCCAGGGAAGTGAATGGAGAAAGGATGACAGTGTGGCCACCTCCTCTGAGGGGTGATTTCTCACTCTCTCTGTCTCTGTCTCTCTCCAGAGAGTGCTCGTGCCTTATAATAACACCCTTTAAAAAAAAAAAAAGTTGTGACTACCTATAGTATTTGAAAACACTTTCACAAAATATTATGTATTTTCTATGAGAACATACCTACTATATAAATACATAGAAATGAGATGGGTAGAAAACACATCAGTCTGATAACTTCTCTCTTTTTTTTTTTTTTTAAAGACTTACTTATTTAATTTGGTTTGATAACACAATTGCAAGGGGAGGGAGAAAGGATCAGTTTGGTGGAAGTACAGGGTATTGGGTTTGGTTGAAGGAGACTTTAGATTTATCTATCATGTTTCTACTTTTTATAAGAAGAATGTTTTAATAAATTATTTAACTAGCCAACAATCAATTTTAACCACAAATACAAAAAGCACTGGAGGGACCAGCAGATGGCATAACGTTACATCACTGGTCTCCCATGGTAGTCCACCACATTTTGGGTCCCAGACCCGGCAGCTTAAAACTCATGCTGGGCGCATATGCGTGCATGCCCCAAATCCTAAGAGAATGGAGAAGAAGGGACTGCAGCATGGCCATTCCTCCAGGGGTTAATTTCTCACTTTCTGTCTGTCTGTCAAGCGCATGCAACCTATAAGGGGAAAAAAGTCTCTCAAAAAAAAAAAAACATTGGAAATATATGTAAGAACTACTATTGGTAAGAATTCAACTAGTTATAAAGGTTCTTTTTTTTTTTTTGTATGCCATTTATGAAAACAACCTAGTACTCGGGACCAGCAGTTAGTGTAATGGTTATGTCGCTGGACTCCCACGTAGTCGACCGCGGTTCGCGTCCTGGACCCGGTAGCTTAAAACTCACACCGGGCGCATGTGCATGCGTGCCCAAGATCCCGAGAGGAGAATGGAGAAGGGATTGCGGCGTGGCCATCCCCCTGGGGGGTGGTTTCTCGCTTTCTGTCTCTCTGTCTCTCTCTGTCTGTCTGGCGAGTGCTCGTGCCCTATAGCAAAAACCTCTCCAAAAAAAAAAAAAAAATCCTAGTACTGAATTGGTTCCATTTAGCAAGTCAGATAAGTCTGGATTATGCCAAGTTACTAAGCATGAAGAATGAGGGAAAAGCCTCCTGAGTTTGCTGGCATCCTATATCAGATTAACGTGAGAGAGAGACACTGATAGATTTTCTTCCTCTTTCTTTCAGAATAGAACACAGTAGTCCTGAGGCCACTGCCATTTGCCTGAATGTTTACTCTATCTGAGCTGTTTGACTTTAGGTTAGGGTTTGCCCTTGCTTTGAGGCAAAGAATAGGGGAGCCATTTCTCTAGCCTGAAGAAATGGCACCAACACATTTTTCATTGAAAGCACTTGTTTATTTGAAGATATAGTTTGTCCCCATTGGAACTCAATTTTGTTGAAAGTTATCCTGAATGTGTGTGTGTTGAGGGGAGGGGGTTGGGGCAGTATGAGGGTACTTTAAAAATTCATGAAAGAATGGAATTGAAGTATAAGTTTATTTTCATTCAAAAATTTCTGTATTTATTCATTCATTTTTTAAAAATTTGACAAGAGAGTGTCCGGACCCGCAGGACAGTCAAACAGATTTCCTGAGGGAAGGAGTGAGAGACAGGACGAGCAACAGTGGAGATGACGTGGAGATGACACAGTGTTACAACACGGAGAGGACACAGTGTTACAACTCTTCAGGATAGTCCCTTTATTGTGGGCCAGGGATCGTGGTTATATACATGTTGGTGGGTGGTGACTGGTTAAATGAAGGATTGTAAAAGGTGGATTATGATTGGTTGCTTTTGTGGACAAATCATGAGGTGCCGGATATGCAAATTTGAGGGATTCTAGCTTCCGCCAATTGGTGAGCACCATGGTTAGTGGCCAATCAGAGTATGGTTTTGAAGGTTAGGTTTTGAAGGGGAGCCAATCATGGCCTTTGACATTGTGTAATTGTTTGCTCTCTGAGCCTAAGATGGCAATAGTAAGAGACTCATGAAAATGGCCTCGGCAGACTCGCTGGTGCGCAGCCTCCCACAAGAGAGAGAGAGGGAAAGTGAGAAAGCATGTCTCCAGGTCTGGGACTTGAACCGTGGTCAGCCATGTGGCAATGTCCAGCACCTTAACCACCACACCACCTGCTGGTCCCAAAATACATGAATTGTTTCATAACACATATTTTGAAGACCCCTGGTAAAGTCATTCCAAAATTTCACCTATGGGGGGACTATTTCCCACTTCATTCTAATGAAGCCAGCATTATCCTAAATACCAAAACCAGAAAAGACATTACAATGATCCCCTCTTGTCCTTTATATCAATTACCCAGAGCCAAATCTTGGCCAGTATTTTAAGAGAAAAAGCACAACCACCTTCACCTAACTTTAATACAGTACATTGTTATAGTCTTTTATTATTGGTTACTGTTGCTAGTCTCTTACTGCACATAATGTATAAATTATACTTAATCGTAAATCTGTATATATAAGGAAAACACCACGTATATATAGGGTTCAGTACTATATGCCATTTGAGCATCTACTGGGTTTCTTGAAACAGTACCTTCCCCTATGGATACAGGGACAACTACTGTACAAGAAAACTGTAGACCAATATCTGTCATTAACACAGAAGCAAAATTTCTAGACACAAATGTACCAAATCGAATCCCAGAATATACTAAAAGGATAATTACATCATGACCACATTCATCTGTAGTGACAAAAAGCTGATCAATGGCTGCTTGAGGGTTGGGAGGTCTGGTAGAAAGATTACAGAAGGGAATAAAGGAACCTTTGGAAGCAAGGAGAATGTTCACTACCTTGATTATGGTGATATCTTATCAGGTATTCATGTATGTCAGAAACTTGCCTTGGGTGTTTGGAAGCATGAAGAGAAAAACTGGAGTAAATACAGAACATCACCAGGCCAGACCGTAGCGCCATGGTTAAGGGATGTTCAGAAGCAGCTGGACTCTACATGGCAGACCAGTCCCTGTAGTCCTGGCTGTGTCCTGCTCCCTGTAGTTTGAAAAATATACTAGAGGGACCAGCAGATGGTGGAATGATTACATTGCTTGGACTCCCACATATTCGACCACGGTTCAAATCTCAGACCTGGTACCTTAAAACTCATGCCCAGAGCGTGTGCGTGGGTCCCCAAAATCCTAAGACTGAGAATGGATAAGGTATTGAGGAGTGGCCATACCCCCCTAACACATATTTTGAAGACCCCTGGTAAAGTCATTCCAAAATTTCACCTATGGGGGGACTATTTCCCACTTCATTCTAATGAAGCCAGCATTATCCTAAATACCAAAACCAGAAAAGACATTACAATGATCCCCTCTTGTCCTTTATATCAATTACCCAGAGCCAAATCTTGGCCAGTATTTTAAGAGAAAAAGCACAACCACCTTCACCTAACTTTAATACAGTACATTGTTATAGTCTTTTATTATTGGTTACTGTTGCTAGTCTCTTACTGCACATAATGTATAAATTATACTTAATCGTAAATCTGTATATATAAGGAAAACACCACGTATATATAGGGTTCAGTACTATATGCCATTTGAGCATCTACTGGGTTTCTTGAAACAGTACCTTCCCCTATGGATACAGGGACAACTACTGTACAAGAAAACTGTAGACCAATATCTGTCATTAACACAGAAGCAAAATTTCTAGACACAAATGTACCAAATCGAATCCCAGAATATACTAAAAGGATAATTACATCATGACCACATTCATCTGTAGTGACAAAAAGCTGATCAATGGCTGCTTGAGGGTTGGGAGGTCTGGTAGAAAGATTACAGAAGGGAATAAAGGAACCTTTGGAAGCAAGGAGAATGTTCACTACCTTGATTATGGTGATATCTTATCAGGTATTCATGTATGTCAGAAACTTGCCTTGGGTGTTTGGAAGCATGAAGAGAAAAACTGGAGTAAATACAGAACATCACCAGGCCAGACCGTAGCGCCATGGTTAAGGGATGTTCAGAAGCAGCTGGACTCTACATAGCAGACCAGTCCCTGTAGTCCTGACTGTGTCCTGCTCCCTGTAGTTTGAAAAATATACTAGAGGGACCAGCAGATGGTGGAATGATTACATTGCTTGGACTCCCACATATTCGACCACGGTTCAAATCTCAGACCTGGTACCTTAAAACTCATGCCCAGAGCGTGTGCGTGGGTCCCCAAAATCCTAAGACTGAGAATGGATAAGGTATTGAGGAGTGGCCATACCCCACCACATCTCAAAAAAACAAAAACACACTAGGAGCCCTCTCCCAAGCACAGAATCCTAGAGGGAAAAAATGTTGCGGCATAACCAGGTCTTTCGGGGATGCTTTCTCTGAAAGAGAACGTCTTTCTCTCTCATGACACATGGTACTCTTTGGCATAAAAACAAAAAGAAACAGGACATTACCTTTTTTGGTTGTTTTACTATGAGAAAGAGGGGAGAGGAAAAGGGGAGGTCTATTTGATGGGGTCTGTGATTCCCTTGCCAGAGCCTCCCAGCCAACTACGATTAGGGGGGCCCTCCTAGGAACCTGGGCCTCCAAGTGGCCCCCTACCTCCTGAGCCACCTCAGCAGGGCCCACCATCACATTTTGTTATTATATATTACACACATATAGTCGCAAAACTCCCATGAAAGTAACAGGATAGAAGCGAAACTGTTCGTTTGCTGAGAGACAACCTAGTCAGGAAGAAGGGTACTTAGGAGGAGGGAGTAGGAGCTGAACAGGGATGGGAGACGGTGCAGAACGCGGAGCGGAATCAGGAAAAGCCGGGCGAGCGTTGAGAAATAAACGAGGCGGTCAGTCCTGGGATGCCGCCTGAAGCCCTGTGACCCTGAGCGCAAAACCGCGGTAGTGAGTGTGCGGTGGGGACCGCAGGGGCTGGCACGCAATACCAGAGCCGGTTTCCAGCTCCGCACGCCTCGGATTCAGAAGGGAAGAACCCGGCGGGATGCCGGAGCCAGGCGGTGCCAGGGACAAAGAGGGCGGAGCCCGAGGAGGGCGGGACAGCACGAACCTCGCTCCTCCCAGGGCTGGGGTGAGCCCGAGACCGGGACCCGCCTCTCCCGCGCTGTCGTCCTCACGGCGCCATAGGGGCAGCCATGGCGGGCAGCCTGCTGCGGGGTCTGTGGCATCGATGGCGCCGTTACAAGTACCGCTTCGTTCCTTGGATCGCGCTGAACCTAAACCACAACCCAAGGTGACAGGGCGGGGCGGCTGGCCCTGGGCCGAGTGCCTGTAACCAGCCGCGACGCTCCTACGGACCCAGGCCGCGCCGCTCCGCCGGCCGCTAGGCCACAGGCTGGTAAAGCCCACTGCGGGCGGAGCCTGACGGGGGCCTTGGGCCTATGGAGGGCGGGCCCCCGGGGGCGGAGTCTGAAGTTGCAAAGCGAACCAAAGAGGACGAAGTCCTGTGTGGGCGGAGCCTGAGGTGGCCCAGGGCCGTATTGGGCGGAGTCCGAGGGGGCCAAGGGGCCTAAGGGGGGGCCTCCGGCAGGCGGGGCCTGAAGCTGCGTAACGACCTAAACAGTCTGGTGTCCTGGGTGGGCGGGGCCTGAGGCAAAGGAACCAAAAGAAGGTGGGACCAAGGTGTCTGGCGCCCGAGGGAGCCAACGGACCTGAGGAGGGCGGGCCTGGGGCGGGCGTAGCCTGAAGACGAGTAAGGACTAAGGAGGGCGGACCCACGGTTTGTGGAGCCCGAGGAGGGCCAGGGGCCTAGGAGGGCGCGCCTGCAGTAGGCGGAGCCTGAGGCGGCCAGGGACCTAAGGAGAGAGAACCCACGGTGAGCGGATCCTGGGGTTGCGTAACGACCTAAGGGGGACGGACCGGCAGGTGGGCGGGGCCTGGGCCCAGCGACCTAAAGTGGGCGGAATCGGGGTGGGCGGAACCGAGGGCCCGAAGGGTCTGAGGAGCGTGGATTAGAGTTAAGTAGGGCGGGCTAAAGTGGGAGGGCCTGCGGCGGGCGGAATTGGGTGGGCGGGGCCGAGGTGGCTGAGGCGGGCGTATTAGGTTAAATTGGGCGGGCGGAGCCTGACGCCGCCTACGAGCCTATGGAAGGAGAGGCGGGAAGGCAGAGGCCGAGGGAGCTGGAGGCCGGCTGGTCCTGGAGCGGGAACTTGGCTTACGGGGGTGGGGCCTGGGGTCTCCCGCTATGTGCCTCTCTGAGAGGCCTGCGAGGCCGGAGTCGCGCGCGGGTCGTGGCATGTGTTCTTCCCTATGTAGTCTTCAGTGGCAGGGGACGTGTATCAGAGCAAAAAGTAAAAACTTAAAACATTTACTGCATAGCGTTTTCTCCACCGCGGCGTCGTAATTTGTTCGGAACAGCCAAACCAAGGTTCATCCATAGCTCCTTAGCTAGCTGGCTAGTGGAACCAGCTGGGCTGTGTGTGAGTTCGGCCCCTTGGAGTAGCTAAAGCTCCTCGGCGGGCTGGGCTGCGGATGCGGTCGGTGCGGTTAGTGTCACTGCTGGCGTATTGAGAGCGGGCTGGTGACCTGCGGGCAGCCAACACCGCTCTCGGAATGGGCCCACTGATTCAAGACCCGTTCCGGAAAACTGGAACCCAAAGACCTTTCCCTAAGTTTCATGCTACAGAAACATGAATTTAGATGCATCCTGACTAGAATTGTGAGGTGGGAATTGCTCCCTTTGTGTTCAGAAGTAAAAATAATACAGTTAGTACCAAAAAATGCAGGTAGGGAAATAAAAGCAATACAGTCGTTAAAGAAGTTAGTACTCCTGAGAGAAAATGTGGCAAACTGTATAATGCTAAATTTATCTTCGAAACTACACACCTACTTTAAAAAGCCATGACAATAAGAGAATTCTCATGGTATAGCATTCGAGTAGTTTAGGGATGTACTGGGGGACAGAGCTGAGCTCCTTGGACAAGTTCCCCAACATCGCTAAGCCTCGGGTGTCCTTGCTGGCAAAATGGGATAATGTGTGTCAGGACTCAATAGCATTTGGTACAGAAAGGGCCTTTCATAAATATTGGCTACTTGTGCAGTATTGTTGGGAGTTAGATAACTAGAGTTACCCAACAGTTCTTTTCCAAACATCTTAGATTCCTTTGTTTTAGTGTATTTATGAGGGAAGACACACACTTGGGGACAAGGTCAGAGAAGGATGGAGGGAGTCACCCTGGACAAGGTCTTGTCACACCTCGCTCTTCTTCCACAGTCCAGCTGCTCAGTATCCTGGGTGCGTTTGCACTCTGTGTGTGTGTGTGTGTATGTGTGTGTGTGCGCGCGCATGTGTGTATATGTGTGCATTTTAATTGCCAGAGGACACATCCACTAGCCAGAGAGAACTAGAGAGCGAGAGGAAGAGGGAGAGAAAGCACCCTCCAGTGGGACATGGTTAAGCCATAATACCATGTCCATTTCTCAATCCTGTCCGACTGCCAACACACAAGTGCAGGTGCCAGGCATGTTCTTCAGGATGCCAAACTGGGGCTCCAGCTGCAGTTGGCCATGTGGGATCCAGCTGCCCTCAGCCACTAGGCTCCTGGGCCAGCCCAGTACCCTATGTGCTTTTTGTTTTTTGTTGTGTTTTTCTTTTGGAAAGGCTTTTGCTATAGGGCATGTGCGCTCTCCAGAAAGAGACAGAGAGACAGAAAGTGAGAAAATCATCCCCTCACGGGGGATGGTCATGCCGCAATCCCTTCTCCTCCATTCTCCTCTCGGGATCTTGGACACGCACGCACACGCACCTGGGGTCAGTTTAAGTCACTGGGTCAGAGGCTCGAACTGCGGTTGACTACATGGGAGTCCAGCAACATACAACTGCTGGTCCCCAGCCTGTGTGTTTTGACTCAAGATCCAAACCTGTGATTAGCCATGAGTCTTCTCTCACTGTAGTTCACACAACTGCTACCATCTGCACCGCCAAGGCTGGATCCAAACTTCTTAGTTTTTGCACTTAAAACATGTATCAGAATAATCTTAAGGACTGTAACCCAAAAAGCATCAAGACAGTCTGGCTTTTATCAGTTGAAGAGTAGTGAATAGAAACTTTTCCCATTTTCAGGACCCTCCGATATGTTCCTGAGGAATCCAAAGACAAAGTTATCTCAGATGAAGATGTCCTAGAAACACTACTGAAAGTTTTCCAGGCTCTGTTCTTAAATGATTTCAATAAGCAATCCGATATCTTGACTCTGCTTCCAGAACCTGTTAAATCAAAATATCAAGACCTGCTGGCAGTTCAGCATCAAAGGGTGAAACTGCTTGAAAACAAATGTCAACAGCAACATATTTTTAAACCAGAAGAAATTCTATATAGGACATTGGGTTTCAGCATTGCCCGAGCAACTAGCTCATTGATTTCTGCTGGAAAAGGTGTCTTCGTTACTAAAGGATTGGTACCGAAAGGCGCGGTTGTATCTATGTATCCTGGTAACAGCAGTTATTACTTTGCCAAGAGTTTCTTATATACCAATCAATATAAATTCAACAAAATACCTAGGCTTGTAATCGTAGTGTAGGGGTTGAATTTTAAACTCGTATTTCTATAGATTTAAAAAATTCTAATTTGGAAATTAAATTATTTTATGTGTTAGAAAGTATCTTGAAGTATTTGTTGGGATGAGTGCATTTTTTTCTTTTAAGAAACTCTTTTTAACCATTGTTTAAATTTACAACAGAGTGTGGCCCACTTTGACAAATCATATTGAAAGCACTAGTTAATAAGTTAGTTTGCATAGTTGATAACTAAAGATAAAAATGGTATGAGTTAAACATAAAACATAGAACTTAAGCCCCTAAGTCATTGAATAAAAAAATCTTCCT
>NW_006159731.1:1105960-1122444 GCF_000334495.1 Tupaia belangeri chinensis | reverse complement strand
ATTCTGTACTTAGAAAGCAAAGGACCTTTACAAAAAAATCACTAACTACCATGCTCATTTGACTATGTTGTTTGTTAAACTTATGTTATGTTGTATAGTTGAGTATGTGTGTGTGAATATTTTATTCAGATAGACCTATACTTTAAAAATGTCATTCAGATATTTTCTAATTTATGTCGCTAAGCAAAGATGCCTCAGTTTTCTCCTGTATAATTAAAGAATAAATAGAACAAGACAGTGAACAAACCAATTGATAATAAAATTAATTTAATAAATAGATAAACATGCCTAGCAAATAGGGAGCATTCAGTAAATATTAACTTTTTCCTTTTCTTCTCTGCCAGTGGAAGAAGAGACCTGAATGTTCGACTCATTGATTCCCATAGAAGTCTTCATTACTAAAGGACAAAATGTATTTCTTAGAGACTCTTTAGTAGATGTCCAAGTTATACACTAAAAACATACCATATATGACTTTGTAAAAATATTCATGTTGTTATCAACCAAGATAGCCATATTTTATTGTGTTTCATGGACAAGATGGTTTTTGTGCTCCATCTGTTGTTGGCTACTCACTCTATAAAGGGACAAGTTTCCTAAGAGAATGTAATGTTCTAGATTGGAGGTGAAATGTTGGAGAAAAAGATGGAGATTCAGGGACCAGCAGTTGGTGTAATGGCTATGTCGCTGGACTCCCATGCAGTCGACCTGCGGTTTGAGTCCTGGACCCAGTGGCTTAAACTCATGCCGGGTGCATGTGACCATCCCCCCTAGGGGGGTGATTTCTCACTTTCTGTTCCTGTCTTTCTGGCGAGCGCACGTGCCCTATAGATAGCAAAAACCTTCCAAAAAAAAAGAAAAGGAAAGATGGAGATGTTAAAGCAGATTCTTCCATTTTGTGATGATGTTCTAAAGAAAGGTCACAATGTTTATTATTTTTATATGTTGATATATCTTTGTCTTGTTGTATAATAGGTACAGTGTATCAGAAGTATGAGCCAATCTTTTTCCAGTCCATCGGAAATCCATTTATTTTTAGATGCCTGGATGGAGTATTTATTGATGGAAATGATAAAGGAATATCAAAAGTTGTGTACAGGTAAGCGATGCCCATGTTCAAACTTAATTATAGGAGACATAGCCACACTTAACCACAGCGATTATGCCCAGCAGTATTTGCACTGTAAGTTAAAACCTATTTAAGTAGATGTTATGTACAACTCACTTTCCCTATTGATAAGACAAAGTTATTTTTTGAGAATAATTGCATTTGTTTAGTTCTAGGGATAATTTTGCATTTTTAATTCTATTTTATTATATGGAAGAGTAATCTCTTAGCTAATGCTTTCTCACCTGTTTCAGATCTTGCAATGGGCGAGATCGACTTGGCCCTTTACAAATGAGTGATAGTACATGGCTCACGTCAGAAATTCATAACCCACTGGCTGTAGGACAGTATGTTAACAATTGTTCAAATGGTAAGCTGGCATCATGGTGCTATTGGACAAGATATAGCAGTAGTTTACACTCTTCCTTTGCCATATGACAGTGCCACAGGTAGTTGGGTTTAACATCTTAGCTATTAAAGTTCTTAAGCAACTGTGACTGTTTTTCTTTATTTATGATAGAGCACATACACATATGTGAGATTGCAAGAAAAAATAGAATAAGATATAAGCATCCTCCATAGGATCTGGTCTTTCCTCCAGGCCTCCAGTCCATCAGATCTTGGGTACTTGCATGCATGCTTAGTGTTTTTCAAGCCAATTGAGTTGGGGATTTGAACCATGGTTACCATTTGGGATTTGGCTTTTTTTTTTTTTTTTTTTTTTTTTTTTTTTTTTTAGTTTTTTTCCCATAGGGTGCTTATACTTTCCCAGAGAGAGTCAGAGAGACACAGAGCATGGGAAAGTGAGAAATCACCCCCCCACCCCATCCTGGAGGGATGGCCATGCTGCAGTCCCTTGTCCTCCATTCTCCTCTCAGGTTTTGGGTATGCACACACAAGCACCCCCTGTGATTTTCAAGCTACTGGAGCCAGGGCTCAAACCATGGTCAGCTATGTGGGAGTCCAGTGCCTTAATCACCATGCCAAAATTTTTATTTTGCTAGCCCCCCAAATAAACCGAGGCACAGAGAGATCTACTAACTTGCCCAGGGCCACACAGCAAGTAATTTCTGGGGCTGAGACTTGAACCTAGACAGCCTGACACTAGGGCCCCCATCTTTAATCACTCTGCTATGAAGTCCCAAAGGACTTTGGCTTCTTTTGTTTTGTTTTGTTTTTGTTTTTGTTTTTTGGAGAGGTTTTTGCTATAGGGCATGTGCGCTCACCAGAAAGACAGAGAGACAGAGAGACAGAAAGCGAGAAATCACCCCCCAGGGGAGATGGCTATGCTGCAATCCCTTCTCCTCCATTCTCCTTTCAGGATCTTGGGCACTCACGCATACGCACCTGGTGTGAGTTTAAGCCACCTGATCTGGGACTTGAACCATGGTCAACTGCATGGGAGTCCAGTGACATAGCCATTTCATGATCTGCTAGTCCTGTCTTTGACTTCTTTTGAGCAGTGCATTACCAGTGTGCTATTGGGTAACCCAGCAACTATAACTTTTTGAAAGAATTTGGAAAATAATATACATTATTTGGAATATTTATTTATTTATTTTTTTGATAATCAAATTAGGAATATTACCATAGGGGGCAGAGATGGCATGGTAGTTAAGGCACTGTACTCCCTCATGGCAGACCACAATTTAAGTCCTGGACCTGGCAACTTGCTTTCTCACTTTCCCTTTCTCTCTCTCTCCCTCCCTCTCACTGGTCAATTTAAGAAATAATAATCATAAATGAAATGTAATAATTCTTTTAAGAAAAGAATATTACCATGTACATCATTTCCAATAGATAATTTTACATTCTTGAGCCTGTTAAGTGTTTCTTCCCTTTACCCCTTCTACCCACTCTCTATCATCCACTCCCTTCCCTTACAGACTCTGATATCTACACTTATCCTTCCTATTTTCGTATCTTTACATCTTTCAATTTCTGCCATGGACTGCAGATATTCCATATATATTGAGCAGGGATATTTAGTATTTGTCTTTCAAAGTCTGGCTTACTTTGCCTAGCAGTAAGTTTTCCTTTTTCAACCACTTTGAGTCAAATGAATGTCTCATTGTTCCTTATAACTAAAAAGTACTCCATAATGTATATGTGCCTCAATTTTTCAACCCAGTCATCTGTTCTTGGACACTGAGGTTAATTCTGTGTCTTTGCAATTGTGAATAATACTGCAATAAACATGGAAGTTCAAGTGTCCTTCTGACTCAGTACTTTTCTATCCTTTGGGTAAAATACTACAGAGTGAGATTACTGGGTCATATGATAATTCTATTTGTTGTTTTTTGAGGAATCTCTAGATTGTTTTCCATAGTGGCTGTACCAATTTATATCCCTACCAAGAGGATTCCTTTTTTGCTACATGGAATCTTTATTATTTTTTGTTCTGATTTTTGCAGTGAATACAGATAACCGATAACAGCTGCCTTTTTGATCATTATTATTTTAGAATTTTTTAATAGTTAACTCAAGTTATTTTGTTAGTACCTCAATATAGCCTTATTGATTAATCACTAGACTGGCATACTCTTCTATTACTAAGTGTGAGAGTCACTTACCATCTTTTTTTTGAGAGAGAGATTTTTGCGATAGGATGCGTGCACTTGCTGGAGAAATAGAAAGATAGAAACTGAGAAATCACCCCCCAGGGGGGATGGCCACGCCACAGTCCCTTCTCCATTCTCCTTTTGGAATTTTGGGGACGCATGCATACGCGCATGGCGTTTTAAGTCACTGGGTCCAGGACTTGATCTGTGGTTGATTATGTGGGAGTCCAGCAATGTAACCATTTTGCCATCTGCTGGTCCTATCACTTACCTTCTTAGGACTTGATTTTTGCATAAGTTAAAGGTTAATCATCTGGATACATTTAGCATAGGCTTTGGTATTAGGGAGTTATAAACTCAAAGCCTGACTCTTGTATTTAACCTTTAATCTTTCTGATCCTCTGTTTCCTAGTATATAAAAAGAAAACAGTGGGGACCAGCAGGTGGCTTGGTGGTTAAAGGCACTGGAATCCCACATGGCCGACCATGGTTCCAGTCCTGGACGTGGTGGCTCGCTTTCTTACTTTTTCTCTCTCTCTTTCTATCTCACTCTGTCCTTATCTGGTCAAAATTTAAAATAAATAATAAAGTTAAATAAAATAATTCTTTAAAAAAAAGGTAAAGAGTAGGAACAACAGATGGCATAATGGTTACATTGCTGGACTTCCATGTAGTCAACCATGGTTTGAATCCCATTTAATCCCAGAGACTTAAAACTCACACCGAGTATGTATGATGTGTGCCCCAAATCCTGAGAGCAGAATGGAGGAGAAGGGATTGTGGCATGGCCGTCCCCCAGGGGGTGATTTCTCACTTTCTGTCTCTTTCTCTTCAGCTAGTGCATATGCCCTATAGCAAAAATCTGTCTAAAAAACTAAAAACAAAAAAAGTAAACAGTAAAACACATATATATGTTTATTATATATAATCGAAACATAAATGTTTATTTTATATGTATTCTATGTATAAAAATATAAGACTATATATAAAAACATGTTTTATTATTTACTTCTTGAATATTCTATTCAATATTTATAAAATATGTATATACAAAATATAAAATCTAACAGTGCCTGAAACATAAGAATTATTACTTTGTTAATGCTCTAGTAATATAGAAAACCATATATGAAGTGTCATAATTCAATACTGTTTTTCATGACCTTGTACCATGACTGTTTTTCTAAAAATTATGTGTTCTTGTTTCAAGACAGGGCAGCTAATGTCTGTTATCAGGAATTTGATGTGCCTACTGTTTTCCCTATAGAACTGAAACAGTATCTGCCAAACATTGCCTACAGTTATGACAAACAAAGGTGAGTCTTCCAAAAGAACATTTCCTATTTTCTGTCTTACGCTATATTTACAAATATATATATTTGTCTTTTTTTTTTTTTTTTTAAATTTTTGCCAGAGGACACGTGCACTCTGTAGAGAAAGAAAGAGAGGAGAAAAGTGAGAAAGCACCCACATAGGAAATGGTTGCAAGGCAGTCCCTTCTCCTTTCAAGACTTTGAGCATGCACACACATGCGCCAGCTATCTTTTTTTTTTTTTTAAGGTTTTCACTATAGGGCGCGTGTGCTCGTCAGAGAGAGAGACAGAGAGACAGAAAGCGAGAAATCACCTTTTTTTCACGCCACAATCCCTTCTCCTCCATTCTCCTCTTGGGATCTTGGGCACGCACGCACACGCGCCCGGCGTGAGTTTTAAGCCACCGGGTCCAGGATGCAAACCGCAGTTGACTACGTGGGAGTCCAGCGACATAGCTATTACGCTAACTGCTGGTTCCCCCGCCAGCTTTTTCAAGCCGCTGGGTCTGGGCTTGAACCATATAGTCAGCATTGTGGGATCCAGCTACCGTAACCACTATAACACAGGCTGGCAGCCCCCCCAAAAAATCTTAAGAAAATGCTTATAAGGGGCCGGCATGGTGGTTAAGGGTACTGGATTCCCACATGGCCAACCATGGTTCGAGTCCTGGACCTGGCGACTTGCTTTCTCACTTTCCCTCTCTCTCCCTCTCTCTCTCCCTCTAATTCTGCCAATCTCTGGTCAAATTCAAATAAATTTTAAAATTTAGATAAAATAATTCTTTTTTTTTAAAAAAAATGCTTATAAAAATTGGAAATTAGTGAAAAATTTTAAGTTCACTATGACTTTTATGTTTGCATCTTTTTTTCTTTATTCATGATTGAGTGCATGCACACACATGGGAAAGTGAGAGAGATGAACACCCTCCACAGGCTCTGGGCATATTGTGATCCTCTTACTTTAGTCCTCAAGCCCTTTGAATCTTAGGCACCCTGTTTCAGGCTGCCCAGCCAGGGAACTTACCAAATTAACATTTAAGATAAATGATACTTAAAACTTGGTATATTTTTTGGTCTCTGTATGTGTGTTTAACAGTTAGATTTTCTTTCCTTTTTTTTAAGAACTATTTTATTTAACTTTATTTATTTATTTTAATTTGACCAGAGAGGGACAGAGTAAGAGAGAGAAAGAGAGAGAAGGAAAGTGAGAAGGCAAGCCACCAGGTCCAGGTCTTAAACCATGGTCAGCCATGTGGGAGTCCAGTGCCCTTAACCACACACCACCTGTTGGCCCCAACAATTAAGTTTTCTTAGGTATATACTTTGGGGAATGATGTTTTCAGAGTTGTTAAGATATAATAGTATCGGGACCAGCAGTTAGTGTAATGGCTATGTCGCTGGACTCCCTAGTAGTCTACCATGGTTTAGGTCCTGGACCCGGTGGCTTAAACTCATGACGGGCATGTGTGCGTGTGTGCCCAAGATCCCTAGAGGAGAATGGAGGAGAAGGGATTGCAGTGTGGCCATCCCCCATGGGGGGTGATTTCTCGCTTTGTGTCTCTCTGTCTCTCTCTGTCTTTCTGGTGAGCGCACGCGCCCTATAGCAAAAAGCCTCTAAAAAAAAGAAAAAAAGATATAATAGTATCTTGTGTCCAAAGTATATTTTTAAAATTCCAGTTCATTTTAAGTAATATTCTCATCTTTCAGAATACAAGATACAAACTAATAAAAGAATGTTAAACTATACTTTTTTAAAAGAATTATTTTAATTTTACTTTATTATTATTTGTTTTAATTTGACCAGAGAGAGACAGAGAGAGAGAGTGAAAAAGAAAACTGCCAGGTCCGAGACTCATGGGGTCAGCCATGTGGGACTCCACTGTCTTTAACCACCACACCACCTGCCTTTCTAAATCCCTTTTGTGATCCCAGTTTTGGGGGCCTAAACAAAGTTTTGGAGGAGGCTGTCAGTCATATAAACCTATTGAGTTGTGGTCTTTAAATGACATAAAGCACATACACTCTACCTTAGAATACCTATATCAGGAATAAAACTATTTCCTCTTAGAAATTGAATATGTAAATGAAAATGTAGGCAATCTAAGTAGAGTGTAAGTCTCATCTATAAAACCTATGTTGGTTACTTTAAAAATATAAACTTTTGGGGACCAGCAGATGGCGTAATGGTTACATCGCTGGACTCCCACATAGTCAACTGCAGTTCAAGTCCCTGACCTGGCAGATTAAAACTCCCACTGGGCACATGTGCATGCAGGCACAAAATCCTGAGAATGAAGGAGGGACTGTGTTGTGGCCATCCTCCCCGGGGGAGGGGGGGGGGGCATTTCTCACTTTCTGTCTCCCTAATGAGCACACACACCCTATAGCAAAAATCTCACTTAAAAAAAAAAAAAACATATATATAAACTTGTATCCGTTAATACCTTTTTCTCTTTATTTTCAGCCCACTTCGATGTGTCGTTCTTGTTGCACTTAGGGACATCAAACAAGGAGAAGAGCTTTTTTCAAATTACTATACAATTGTCAGCTAACTCTGAATTAGAAATTAGGTTTCCTACTCAGCTAATGAGTTAATTCTGAGTATTTTTGTTAATTATTTCTCTGAGGTTCCACCTGTAGAACAAATATTTTGAGACATAATTGGAGTAGGAACTTGTTTATATTGATATTTATATTCCTATTTCATGATAAAAGCTATTTGCTTCATTACAATTTTAAATTTGTAATGCAATTCCAATTTTTAATTGGTTTTCACCTGAATACACAATAGCTTATTAAATTAATTCTACCACTTCAAAAAATAATTGAAATGATGTTCTTTTGTTTATTTTGTATATTTGTGGTAGTTTATATAAAATTTTAGCCAAGTATCAGCAAGCCTTATAGTGCTGTTGATATGCACAAACTTCTGTAAAAGCTTTTTTTTTATTCTACAACATAGAAATATTATATTGCCATGAGTAAATGGGTGTGTGCACATATAAAGATTGTTCTAGCTGAGTAGGAGAGAAATGTGAGGTCATTATACTATTTACTCTGAAATTCCTATATCAAGAAATGATTAAAGAGAAGCCCAAGCAGTTGTTTTAGCATGGGAATATAGTTAACGTTAGCATTGGTGGTAGGAATGCCTGGTTCTCACATTCCCATGTGGAGGGCTTCCATTACAAATGCTTCTAGCCTTTCTGCTACCCATTGAAGGATAGTGACTTTTTGAGTATCTTTGAAGAACTGGGCACCTGTGGCCCATACCTTTCTAGTTGCATCTCTGTGGACTCCTTCCCAGTAGAAAGAGTATGTCCTGGGCTGTTCTCGCCATTGAGCAGGAATAAGCTTAGTTCAGAGGTAGGTATTGGCAAGCCAGCCTGGCCGTGGCTCTGAAGCCAACTTCCACAGTTTTATTAGTAAACTTACTTTGATCTCCATCCACCTTGACTTCTCAAATTTGTGTAGAGTATTGTTTATTGGGCCCCTTAAATCCTTATGGATCCTGTACAACCAGATTCTGGCCACCTTCACTGCCGTGCCACTAACTTATACACCTGGCTAACTGCCATTTCAATAGCCTCCTGATCACTTTCCCTGTTTCTGCTTGTGCTCCCCTTACAGAATATATCTCCACGAGTGATTCCTTTAAATGCAACCCAGGTATTGACACACCCCTGCTCAGAACTCTCCGTCTATCATGAAAAAAAATTCCTAGTCCCTCACTCATGATCCAGCTGCTCATTACTTCAGATCTCATCTCCTGCTTTTCCCATTCCACCCCAGCCACACCAGTCTCCTGGCCATCCCCTGAACCTGCCAGGCATACTACCCACTCAGGTCTTCTGCACTTGTTCTGCCTGCTAAGATCTTTCTCCTGATAGCTACACAGCTGTTCCTTTCTGTCACCTCGGTAAGGAGCACTGCCTAACAGCCCTGTTGAAATTTACAATTCCTAACTCCTACTCCTGACAGTCCCATTCCACTTCCAGGTTTTTCTCTATAGCATTTAACACCAACAGGGTCAGAAAACATTCTATTGATGGAAATTATGGCCAAAATGACTTCTAGTGGTCTAGAAGTCAATAGAGACTATTCTATTTTGACAAGGCTTCTCCTCCTTCCCCTAAGGCCTAAAGAACTGTGACGCTGTCATGTGACACTTGGCTGAGCTCTTGGCTGTGCTTAAAATATGTGTTCCCCTCCAAAGGGGCTCCTGTGCACGTGTCCACCATGGAAGCCTACACGTTGAGGCCCTTTGGTGTTGAGCACAGAGGTACAGGTTTTAGACAAGTAACCAGAACAGAGGAGCCAAAGTCTTTACTTTCAGTTCATCCCCTTTTCTGGCCTTATACAAATCTGGACATTATGCCTGCTGCAATCTGATCACTGCAATGTAAGGATGGAACTTTGGAACACTCTGGTCAGGGCAAATAAAATATGGGAACAAACATAAGAAATAGGCTAAGATATAGGCTAAAATACAGTCTGTCAAGTAATATCTGATCGAATTTCGGACAGCATATCTTCCTAAAAGACAATTGCTTAGAACAGTATTTGAAACACAACAGTTATTCAATAATTGTTTCCTGAATTAAACTAAAAATATAATCCTTACTGAGAGAGAGTTAGAATTTTACTGTAGGTGAAAACTATTAATAGAGGATTTGAAGAAACTCATCTACCAAACTTACTACTTACCTATTATATATCTTATCTATTATATTTACAACCAATTTGACAGTGGCACAGTATCTACTTATGAGCTGTCACTCAAGAGTTGTTAAATAGGGTCAGCTCTATAGCACAGCGGTAACGCACAGATAAACCAGATCCCATGTACAAGTCCCTGGCCCAGTTAGTCTGACACATGCCACAGTGTGCCAGTGTCCAAGACCCAAACAAGCTGGAGGACTGGAGGAAGGAACTGTAACGTGACCAGATCCAGTGGAGGGTATTAATTTCTCTCCCTCTCACTGTCCTTTTTTTGTAGAGATTTTTGCTATAGGGTGTGTGCGCTTACCCGAGAGACAGAAAGAAAAAAGTGAGAAATACTCCCCATGCCCCCGGGGGATAGCCACGCCACAACCCCTTCTCCATTATCCTCCAATGTGAGTCTGAAGCTGCCAGGTCCAGGACCATGGTTGGTCGGTCATGTGGGAGTCCAGCCACGTAACCATTATGTCACCTGCTGGTCCCTCTTTCTCACTCCCATGTATGTACACGTGAGCTCTATCATGAATAAATAAAAATAAAAGTCATTAAATTAATAAAACAATTTTTGGCAAATACTCACACAAACCAAGAAAAAAAAGATTTCCAGATTTTTATTTCTGGAACTGTACACCAGGTATTAAAGTACAACAAATACAAAATAATGCTCAAAAAAATCAGTGTTTATGTACAAATATTAAAATCAATGCAACAATAGCAACTTCCTCTTGAACATCTGATACTAAAACTTGTTCTGATTGTCACTAATTTCTCTCATACTCGCAGGGTACTTATTTCAAACTGGGACAATTGGAATCACTGGTCATCTCAGAGGAATATTAATATCTACCATATTTAACAATAAAACTAAGTTTCCTCCTTTTAGTGAAAAAATTAGGAACTTTTTAAAAAACATAGTAATGTCAATATTTTTATAAATTATTTCAATTTCCATTTGTAGACAATGTGCTTTGAAACTCTGGGCAAACAATCTCCTTGGTGGTCAGGTTTACTTGTTAGTTTACATTCAAAGTTGAAATATTCACTAGAGACTTTGGTTAAATTAAATAGTATCACTACACTCTATTAGATTGACGTTATTCATGACCCTCAATTTTAAAAATTAAAAAAGAAACGATTGCACAATTCTTTGACCTAATTGTACAGACTTTAGTATTTTTAAAACAGTATTCTACATCCTTCAAGTAAATTCAGCAGTTGACCATGACAAGAGGAAAACTAAACACTTAAAAAGCTAGCATGAAAAAGATAAAGTACGACTAACAAAAGAAAAGTATTGCTATAATCACAGCACCAGTTACACTTCTAAATGAATCCACTGTCCTCTGCAAATTCCCTGTACAAAAAAGATGCCAGCCAACACTGCAACTGCTCACCATGAATTTTTGGTTTGTTCATACAAAAACAATGTGACAAAAGAAAAAAAAAAAGAATTTATCACAGTTTGTTATAAGAATTGTGCTTAACACTTGATAATAAAGGCATTATTGTTTCTTCATATGGTTTCGAATCAGTTATTTTCATGCTTTCAATTGCAATTCTTTTAATAAACAGTAACAAATTCTCTGTTAAAATGTTTAAATGGAGCGGAAAAAACAACAGTAAATCCAGCCTTGAAAAGAAAATTCAATAAATAGCTATTTTACATGGATAAAGTCATAGTGGTACAATTTATGAATGTCTCATCAAGCATGCACAAAAATGGTATTATACATGGCAGAAGTAGTCAGAAAATATTGAATTAGATCTAAAAAGATAGGAAGAATTTACACATATATACAAAAATCTTGCAAATTATTGCCTCATTTTAACAAGGAATTAAAAGTAAACGTTACCAGCTAGTTAGCACTCTCTAAGAGGCTAAAATCAGATTGGCATTTAAAAAAATCTATTAAACTAGCTGGAATTTCTTTTTCTCTCATACCATTTTCTGGATTTTGGTCAAAAACCTTTATTTAAATAACTAAAGTGTCCATTCAACTTGCTGATAATCAAAACTTAGATAAGAAACACTGTTTCCATCTTATATCAAGACCCCAGCAATGCATAGATAAACCGAATATATTACTGCATCGGCTACTGAGAATGGGTATATTCACTTAAGTGCAACTGGTGTCAGCATTCAGTCATCTTCATGTGAATTATTTATACAGACCAGCCACTGTAAACCCAGAGTGAAAATTAAAGTTGTAACAATGGAAGAGTTTGGCCAGTATCTCACTGAATCACAGAAAGCATATTGATTTATAACAAAAGAAATAAGGTTCAAAGTTTAGCACAACACAGCAATAAGAAGCTGACAACTTGAATAAAAATATCAGAAAGCAACACAGAGCCCAGGCTACCCATTATTTACTGTGTGCATACAGGAATGCTAGACTTTAGATGTATAAATTAGAGACTGATTTTAAGTTATTAATTTAACTACTTTTGTCCACTGCACTAAACTAAATTTTATAGTAAATGTGCTATTGCGTAAACACTTCAAAGCAATCTTCATTAAAATGCTGCAAAGAAAAACAAGAATACACATCATCCAAAACTAAGGATGTCATTGCAGTTCACAGTTTGTATAATAAATACCCTCCCTTTCGATCACTAAGATCACTACATCCTATCTACTCATCAGCATAACCTTGAAGCGACTTATGCTTACAAATAATAGCAATGCAGCAAAACATTTAAGTTTTTTTGCGAAGCAACACAACTAGTAAAAATCAAAAATTTTAAGATGGTGCAAAATAAAAGTAATTGTTTTAACTGTACTATGAAAGCAAAGCTTATTACATCCTAATACTGTACTACATATTGTCTGATTCACCTTATAACTTCAAGATGCATGTCTATAAAGCAAAAGTGGCCAAAGTTCATGACAATGGCTTCTCATTCACAATGGAATAAAAATAAAACTGAGTCTGAGATGTATCTGAATGTGTATTACTTTTTAAAACTTAAGAGTGGTAACGTACCATTCTATTTCAGAAAAGAAATCATATTCTTGCCAACTGTTCAAGGTAAACAAAAAAGCTTAAATATACTTCAAGGTTCTACTGCATTATGAATAAAATCTAGAAATCCTTCTAAATATTAACACTTTGAACTGCAGTGCTACAAACAACTAAAAGAGGTGTCCCAAAATGTAAACCATTGAGTGGCCACATCCTGGGCTTTGTAGACTGTGCCTCTGCACGTCAGCTGCCTCAGGATAAACTACATTACCAATGACCAGTATGATTTTTAAGATTATAACCTTGACGATGGTGGGTGAAACCCCATCTTAATACCACACCTTCAAATACCAAATTTTTAGCCAATAAATGACATTAAACAAAAATCTCCCGACAATAAAATGGCCAATTCTGTGAAAGGTAGCCTTGGTCTAGAATTTCCAAACAGAATCCACACATGCGTCTTCATAATTTGCACACAGTTCCTCATGCTGGCTTCCACTAAAGATGGACTTGCTGCTTTGTAAACTGAAGTGCTCTAGTTGAATAACATGAGAGAAGTTTCCATTTTTAAAAAATCCTTGCATGTTTGTGCAGTTTAAAGAAACCTACCCCTGCTTTTATTAATTAAGAAAATAAAACCAAAAAAATGCTACATTGAGCAGGGATCGGGATCGGTACCTGTAAACATTTGTTATTCCACTGCATCCATTACGGCAAAAGGAATTTACACGAAAAGAAGCCACGCCATTCAGTTCAGAACATCTGTGCTGGTTTTGAGCTGGTGGCCTCTGTCTACAGGTTTTAAAATTGGGAGTAAGGGCAGTGGGAACAGAAAAGAATAGAAAAAGGAGGGAGAAAGAGGTATTGGGGGATGAGGAAGAAGCAGAGCTTAAAGCTGCACCACAGAGTTCAATCTTAGTTCCCAACTCTGCTGATCATAGTTTGTTTCCACATTTATGGATTGAAAAACGAAAATACTCTTGATAAATCAAGATATAGTTCTATACATACTGACATCACTGATGTCATAGTGAAAAAGGTTCAAACTTCCAGTGAAAGACTATGCAAACCTGATAGCTCCCCTCGAGTTTACGGTACTGCACGCCCACTGTCTCTGGGCTCCTCTCTTGTGTCACTCGGAGTGAAGGGCAGCGTGCTGATGCAGGGTGTGGGCACTGATGAAACCATTGGTCTCGTTGGCAGACAGGCTGCCAAAGTCAGCCACAGAGACAGCCATTTTGGCACTGGTGATGTGATGTGTATGATTTTCAAAGTCCACACTCAAATTATTTACAGAAACATCATTCATAAAAGATTCAGGGACAGCAATGCCCATTTTCAATCTCTTTGTGGGCCTTTCTGACTCTTCACTGCACATGTTCATAGGGTTGAGTTCCGAATGATAAAATCCAGTCTCAAATAAATTAAAACAATCATTTTCCCCATTGCTGGGCAGGGTGAGTAACTCTTCTGTTACCACAGGCACATGGTTTACTTGTCCCCGGGGAGCACTGCCCAGTGGGGGAAAGCTATCATCCAAACAATTCACATCTGTGGGGCTGCAGACGGTTGCTACACTGTTGGTCAAAGCTGAAAAGAAAGGCAAACGTGTTTAAGTAGGTGGTCCTGTGACGTGAAACAAAGAGGACAAACCTATATACCAAGCTAAGGAACACAAACGGCTTTACCTGTCAAGTCACTGGCAGTGAAAGAGTTGAGAATGTTTAGCTGTTGATCGGGAATAGGCTCAGGCCGGTTAGAAGTTAAGGCTGAAGAATTTACTGTCCCACCTAGAGCTTCTGTTTCATCTACCAAACGATCCATATAATCCCTGAAAAACATACCGCAATAACTTTATGACTGCATACCAGTTAAAAAACAAAGTCACTGAAGTCAAACCCACACTACTTACGTAACTCCAGGGTGATGGTTATATCGTTTCTTTCCAAATCTTGTCTGTTGAGCAAAGTAATCATAACGTTCAGATTTCTTCCACATATAGTAGAATGCTACACATTCAGCAACTGTTCTAGTTCTCACCTAATGAAAACAATCAGATTTAAAAAAATAAACCAACAAACTCAACCTGTTTCTTTTAGCAGCCTTTTTTCTCCCATACTGTAAGTCCAGTCCATGGTCCTTATTTTCTAGCCTCCCAATAACAAAATTCTGAACACTTTTATTAGTGAGGGAAGTATCTTTATATTTAATAATGAAGCCATTTTCAAAAGCCCAAGGTTGTTATTATTTAATCAGAAAGTACTGGTTTATAAAACAAATATGCATCCAGAAATTATCCTATGCCTTTATTGAAAACCCTAAAACACTGGTATCCTTTACTTTCTCCCCTATCACTCCCTCCAATTTTCACCTTAGATTAATCAATCCCTGAGGGGTTTATAAATGGGTTTCACTAGAATGTATTATTTCCCCAAATTATATGCAAGTATATTTTTTCTGGTGAGAAAGAATGCAGCCTCATTAGATTACCAAAGGGTTCCATTATCTAAAAGAGATTAAGAACCCTTGGCAAAGGATAAGTAATTTGTGGCATCTCAAATTTTAGATGATTTGCTAACTAAAGGCAGGACTTTTCCTTTCTAACTGATGTTTTACTTGGAGTCTACTGTATGACAGATTTTAGTGCTGATAATACTAATAAAATCTGACCCTCACCAACTTGGCTACATACCCAAATAGGACTACTCTAACCACATTTAGCCACACCTACAAGCTCAGGTGAAGGAATGAACTTCTTTATCCTTATCCAATACTTTCTCCCCTGCTTGACCAATACCCAGTAAAATAAGTTTCAGTATCTCTATACTGATCCCTGAGGGAGTTATGAAAAAATCATTAATACAGTGACAAGATTTTTAAACCAAGAAATAAAGTATACCTTTCAATAAACATTATTAACTACAAGTCTTCACAGAAAATGCAACTTCTTGGGGCCACAGACTTCTTCTGTCTTATTCGATTACCTCTAGGGCCTAAAACAATGTTTGCTAAGTAGGAGGACGTATAACTGTTTATGGAATGAATAGGTAAAGTAAATTTCATAAGCCACTGCAAAGCTGATAGTTTTATTTTGACTTAAAAGAACTCAGCCATCTTATGTGGTGAAAAGGAAACCCTCCTACACTGTTGGTGGGAATGTAAACTGGTTCAACCACTGTGGAGAACAATATGGAGGTTCTTCAAAGATCTACAAATAGAACTACCATTTGATCCAGCAATCCCACTTCTGGGTATCTACCCAAAGGACAGGAGAACACTTAGTCAGAAAAGTGCTTGCACATCAATGTTTATTGCAGCATTATTCATGATTGCCAAGACATGGAACCAACCTAAATGTCTACAAACTGATGAATGGATTGGAAAAGTGTGGTATATATGCTCTATGGAATACTACTCAGCCATAAAAAATAACAAGACCCTGGCATTTGATAGAAAGTAGTCAGATGTGGAAGATCTACTGCTGAGTGAAGTAAGCCACGCTATGAAAGAAAGATATTGTATGTATCCACTTAATATATACCGACTATCCACACTCTATGGTAGAGAGCAAAATATTGGAGGACATAAAAGCAGTGAAAGTACTTAACGAGAATAAGACAGTGTGGAATGGGGGTGTGAAGAGAAGAAGATAGAGAAAGATAGCAAGAGAACAAATAGAGGCAGGACGTTAGTGGGAAACAGATATGGCTTATTACCTGTTGATGATGACGAGTATAGTATTCTCAACTAGATTGGTCTGAGAAGTATTTCATGATGGGCAAAGTATTTTTACAAGCAAAATGAGAAATAGC
>NW_006159731.1:1071356-1105531 GCF_000334495.1 Tupaia belangeri chinensis | reverse complement strand
GAACTACCATTTGATCCAGCAATCCCACTTCTGGGTATCTACCCAAAGGACAGGAGAACACTTAGTCAGAAAAGTGCTTGCACATCAATGTTTATTGCAGCATTATTCATGATTGCCAAGACATGGAACCAACCTAAATGTCTACAAACTGATGAATGGATTGGAAAAGTGTGGTATATATGCTCTATGGAATACTACTCAGCCATAAAAAATAACAAGACCCTGGCATTTGATAGAAAGTAGTCAGATGTGGAAGATCTACTGCTGAGTGAAGTAAGCCACGCTATGAAAGAAAGATATTGTATGTATCCACTTAATATATACCGACTATCCACACTCTATGGTAGAGAGCAAAATATTGGAGGACATAAAAGCAGTGAAAGTACTTAACGAGAATAAGACAGTGTGGAATGGGGGTGTGAAGAGAAGAAGATAGAGAAAGATAGCAAGAGAACAAATAGAGGCAGGACGTTAGTGGGAAACAGATATGGCTTATTACCTGTTGATGATGACGAGTATAGTATTCTCAACTAGATTGGTCTGAGAAGTATTTCATGATGGGTAAAGTCTTTTTACAAGCAAAATGAGAAATAGTGATTGACTGTTTAAAAAAAATAATTGGAAAAATAATAATAATGATTGGGAAAAACAATGAAAAGATATTGAATGATGAAGTGGGGAGAGTAATGTCTCTGTACTGACTGACATGCATGGCATTCCCTTTTGAAAAAGCAATGTAATACACTGTAAAGTTACATGCAATCCAATGTAATATAAACAAGATTATGATGATAGTAAAAAAAGAAAGAAAGAAAGAAAGAAAGAAAGAAAGAAAGAAAGAAAGAAAGAGAAAGAAAGAACCTAGCCGTCTTTTAAAATGTTTAATCTATTCACTAAAACACTTGATCTTAACTTTGGAAAAACTTTAGGTTTTCATACATACAGAAAACATGAAATTGTCAACTATATTTTGGAAGTTCTAACTAATGCAAGAAGATTTAAAAAAAGAAAGAAATAAAAGGTACACAGATTGGGAAGGAAGACATAAAATGCCTCTACTCACAGATGACTATCTATATAAAAAACCCCAAAGAATCAACAAAAACATTCATGTAACTAATAAGCAGTTATTCCAAGGTTGGCAAGATACAAGTTTAACATACAAGCTAACTGCTTTCCTATAAATGAGCTATGAACAACTGAAATTTGAAATGATAAACATTTACATTATTGTCCCCAAAATTACATACTAGGGTATAAATATAATAAAATACATGTAAGATATTAAAAAATACCCACCAAACTAATTAAAGAAATCAAAAAAGAACTAAAGGACAGATATTCTATGTTCATAGATAGGAAGAGTCATTATTAAGATGTTTAGTTCACAACTTGATTTATGATTTCACTGCAATCTCAACCAAAATTCCAAGAAGTTATTTCATCAACAAACCAACTCATATGTAAAAGCGAAGAATCCAGACTAGCCAACACAATCCTGAAGGAAAAGGATAAACTAAAAGGACTTAACACTATCTAACTGTAAGACCTACTATAATAGCTACAGTAATCAAGGCAGTGTTAAATTTGGGGGCAAGTAGAAAAACAGGTTAATGAAACAGAAGATAAGAGTCCAGAAATATACACAGATAGATACATTCAACTGATCTTTGACTGAAGAAGCAAGGGCAATTCAATGGAGAAAGGATAGTTGTTTCTATAAATGGTACAACAGCAACTGGACATCACACGCAAAAAAAGATCTAGACAGACCTTTATTAGACCCGTTAAAAAATTAACTCAAAATAGATTACAGACCTAAATATAAGACCAAAACCAAAAGCTCCTAGAAGATAACAGGAAAAAACCTAGGTGACCTTAAGTTTGGGGGTGATTTTTTTAGACACACCACCAAAAGCATGAACAATCAAAGAAAAAAATTGGTAAGTCAGAAATCATTAAAATTAAAAACTTCGGGGCCAACAGGTGGTATGGTGGTGAAGGGCGCTGGACTCCCACAAGGCTGACTGCAGTTCGGTTCCTGGATCTGGTAGCTTGCTTTCTCACTTTCTCTCTCTCTCTCTCTCACTCTGTCCCTTCCTGGTCAAATTAAAATTAATAAATAAATTAATAAAATTGAATGAAATTTTTTTAAAAAATTAAAAACTTCAACTCTGCAAAAAATACTGTTAAGGGAATAAAAAGACAAGTCTCAAACGGGGAGAAAAATATCTGTAAAACACCTATCTGATAAAAGACTAGAATATAAGATACACAAAGAGCTCTTCAATTTCAACAATGAGGAAAAATAAACCACTCAATTAAAAAATAGGCAAAACATACCTGAAAAGATATACAGCTGGCAAACAAGCATTTAAAAAAGATATGTTCAACATTATCATTAAAACAAGATGCCATTAAAAAAACCTGTTAGAATGACCAAAATCCAAAGCACTATCAGTACCAAATGCTAGTGAAAATGTGTGACAACAGAATTCGAATTATTGCTGGTGGAAATACAAGAAGGCATAGCACTTTGGAAGACAATTTGGCAGTTTCCTACAAAACTAAACATACTTTTGTCATTTATCCAGCAACCCTTGATTTTTAATCAAATGAGTTGAAAACTTAACATTCATATAAAAATCCCCATACACATGTTTAACATCTTTAATCATAATTGCCAGAACTTGAAAGCAATCAAGGTATCTTCCAATAGGTAGAAGAACAAACTAGTACATCCACACAATGGAATGTTATCCAGTGATAAAAAAGAATAAATTATCAAGCCACAAAAAGACATGGAGGAAGCTTAAATGCATGTTGCTAAATCAAAGAAGCCAATCTGAAAAGACTATATGCTGTATGATTTCAACTACATACCATTCTGAAATGGCAAAAGTACTGACAGTAAAAAGATCAGTGGTTGCTGGGTGCCAGCAGGTGGCAGAACGAAACTCCCACATGGATGATGGTGGTTCAAGTCCTAGACCCACTGGCTTGAAAATCACCCAAGTACATGTGTGTTCATGACCAAGATCCAAGGAGAATGGAGGAGAAGGGACTGCAGCATGGCCATCCCTCCTAACGGGGTGATTTCTCACTATCTCTGTCTCTCTCTCTCCGGCAAGCACATGTGCCCTAAGGCAAAAATCTCAAAAAAAAAAAAAAAAAAATCAGGGCTTGCTCTAGAAGTTGAGGGGAAGAAATAAGAAAGGGGGTGGGGCGGCAGGTGGCATGGTGGTTAAAAGGCGCTGGATCCCCACATGGATGATCACAGTTCGAGTCCTGGACCTGGCGGCTTGGTTTCTCGCTTCCCCTTTCTTTCTCTCTCCATTTCTCTCTGGTCAAATTAAAAAATAACAAATGGAATTAAATAAATATTTAAAAATAAAAAAGATGGGAGAGAGGGAAGAACAGGCAAAACACAGGAATTTTAGTTCAGGAAAACGCCTCTGTATGCTGCTATCATGGTGAATACGTCATTATACTTCTGTCAAAAGCCACAGAATATACAACACACAGAGTATACCCTAATGTTAATGTATTAATACTGGCTTATTAACTATAACAGATGTACCACACTCATGTAAGATGTTAACAATAGGTGAAACTGTAAGGGTGGAGGGATATATGGGAACTCTGCATGTTTTGTTCAGTTTTGCTATAACCTAAAACTGTTATAAAAAATCAAGTCTGGGCAGGCTCTGTGGTGCAGCAGTAATGTGCTGCTTACAAGATGCTAGACACTGTGTTTCGAATTCCTGGCCCAGTTGGTCTGGAACATGGATGCATGTGCAACAAGCTGGAGAACTGAAGAAAGAGGATCACAGCATCATCAGACCCTGAGGAAGGTGCTCATCTCTCTCTTTCCTATTTGCATGCACATGTATTCTTTCATATTTTAAAAATATTTTTTTGAGAGGTTTTTGCTACAGGGTGCGTGCACTCGCCAGAAAGACAGAGAGACAGAAAGCGAAAAATCACCCCCTGGGGGGATGGCCACGCCACAATCCATTCTCCTCCATTCTCCTCTCAGGATCCTGGGCACGCACGTACACGCCCAGTGTGAGTTTAAGGTACTGTGTCCAGGACTCGAACCGCTGTCAATACATGGGAGTCCAGCAACATAGCCATTACACCATCTGCTGGTCCCCAAAATACATATTTTTAAAAAGCCAAAAGAAAAGAAATAATGAAGTCTACTGATTTCTTTAAAAGGCACAAAATGTTGACCTAACCACCTAAACGCTCTAGGAACCTGCTTAGGATGCTTTAGGATGAAGAAAGATAATAAACAAAGCACGTTTTAATTATTTAATTATTCCAAGTTACTGGAATAGGTATCTGTGTGCATGCACCATACATTCTTCTTTGACTCAAGTCTTTAGAGTAGTTTTAGGTTCACAGCACCTCCTGCTCCCAACACACGCATTACTTCCCCGTCATCAAAATCTCACACCAGAATGGTTTAGAACCTTTGTTACAATAAACCTACTTTGACACATCATTATCACCAAAAGCCCACAGTTTACATTAAGGGTCCGCTCTTAACAGTTGTATTGCATCGTCAGGAAAGTCATGACACATTTTCGCCCATAGAGAAACAGAAAAATACATCAAGACCTTCCTGACCACCAAATACATCCTATTCTACTGGTTTTGATAAATATATTGGGTTGTCAGACAACAATGATATATTTTTGCATAGAAAAATGTCAAGACTTTTCTGACGACACAATATAATGACTCGTGTCATCATTACAGTATCATCTAGAATAATTTCACTGCCCTTAAAATCCTCTACACTGTTTCATCCTGCTAACACCTGACGACCAGTGATCTCTCTACTGTCTCTCTAGTTTTGCTTCTTCCAGAATGTCACACAGTTGGAATCCTACAGTAAGCAATCTTTTTAGATTGGCTTCTTTCATTTACTAGGACACATTTAAGACTCCTCGTGTCTCTGGTTGTTTAACTGCTCTTTTCTTTTTAGCACTGAATAATAGTTGTCTGGATGTGCTACAGTTTATTTATCCAGTCACCTCATGTTGGTTTCTTCTAAATTTAGTTATTTTTAAGTGTATTTTTTTTTTCTCACAAGTGAGAGAGAGAGCACGCACAACAGGTCATTTATGCCATGCTCCATACCCAGCTTCAGCCAGCCCTGGGTGACATGCACATAAGCACCCGGTATACTCAGCAATGTCTCAGGACACAAACACAGAACCGTCCCATGTGGGTCCCTTCACAGAGCATCTAGTTTCTGCAAACATTTGTGCATAAGTTTCTGTGTGGATGTTTCAACTCATTTGGTAAATACCAAGGAACAGACCTGCTAAACATATTTTAAGCATATGTTTGGTTTCATAAGACACTGCCAAAATGTCTTCCAGAGTGGCTTTACAATTCTGTATTTCCACCAGCAATGAATGAGTGTTCCTGTTGTTTCTCATCCTGGCCAGCAATCGGAGCTAATAAAATTATTTTTTAGTTACTTTCAGTGATAATGTTTCTTCTGGCAGCTAGAGTCCTCACTGCTGAAGAGCAACATTTTGATGTCACAAATCCCTAAATTGCTTGGAAACAAATGAAACTCAAAGAAAAATGCAGAATAACACTTCCTCAAAAAATAATGAATTCACTTTGAACAGAACATTACAATCACAGGAACTGGCAGGTGACATGGTGGTTAACAGTGCTGGACTTCCACATGGCCAACCACGATTCAAGTCCCAGACCTGGCAGCTTGCTTTCTCACTTTCTCTCTCTCTGTCTCTCTCTCTCTGCCCTCTCTCTGGTCAAATGGAAATAAATAAATAAAATAAAATAATTCTTTCAAAATAAAAAAAAAGAATATTACATTCACCATTAATGTCAAAAGATACATGGAAATTGTATCAGTCACCCTATAAGCAGATGGTAGCATCTACAAGCAACTTCTAGTCATATTCATAGTGATGTTAAAAATATTACTGGTAAGAGGACCTTAACAAGTGGTTGCTTTATTTTCTATTCAAGTGATGTATAAATTGGATGATTAGTAAGCAAGTTCTCTGTACTAATTTCCCTGACTTACCTTATTCTTTTGTATAAGATGAAAATCTTTTCCAAAAAGCATGAGTGCATGTTCAAAGTTTCGACATTCTTCTTCTGTCCATGCCGTCATTCCTTCTAAAAAAACAGTAAAACAAAATTCATTTGCCTCAGAAGTCTTACTTGCATCACTGATTTATTTTCAGTACATTTTCTCTGTAAAAGGACAAACATTCTCTCCCTCTCTATCTCACAAAAAGTTATGTGTGTAGGAGATTTCAGTTAGGATTACCAAAAGTATGCATTCTATAGAATATATAGAATCTATCTATGCATTCTATAAATCGTACCAAAAACCTAGAGGACGAGCCAGTGCTATGGAGTGTTAAAGGAGCTGGATACCACTAGCTGATTGTATGGTTCAAGTCTTGGGCTTGAAAAACACACCAGGTGCATGTGCATCCATGGTCAAAATACCAAGAGAAGGGACTGTGGTGTGGCTATCCTCATTGAGGGTAATTTCTCACTTTCCCTCTGTCTGGCAAATATACATGCCCTCTAGCAAAACAAAAACAAGCAAACAAAAAACCAGAAACAAAAAATTAAAAACCTAGAATATAAAACTAAATACTGGGTTTTATTCCTCTGCTTTACTGGATAAAATTCTATAATTTATGACCACTTTTCTAATTATTCTTTTTTTTAAGAGAGATTTTTGCTACAGGGTGCATGCACTCACCAGACACACAGAAATTAAGAAATCATCCCCCAGGAGGAATGGCCATGCCACAGTCTCTTCTCCTCCACTCTACTCTTGGGATTTTGGGGCACACATGCACACGCACCAACATAAGTTTTAGGCTGCTGGCTCTGGGACTCGAACCATGGTCGACTACATGGGAGTCCAGTGATGTAACCATTATGCCATCTGTTGGTCCCAATTTGTTCTTTCTTAAACAATGAGCAATACTGTTTTAAATTAGAAAAATTTAAAAAAAGTTTAGAAAAAAGCCTTATTTGGTCTTACGTCAAAACCATTAAGTTCTTTAATAATTAGAGATCACGAATGAAGCATAAGTGGTCTTGAAAAAGTTCATGGAAAGTGCATTATGAAAAACTATGTGGCCAGCTTCTGATGCGGTTGTTAAGGCAGTTGGATCCCACATGGCGGACCACACAGTTCAAGTCCTGGACCTAATGCCTGAGAGACATACCAGCACATGTGATGTGTGCCCAAAATCCTAAAGGGAGAGAAAGATGGAGGAAAAGGGATTACAGAGTGACCATTCCCCATGAAGGATGATTTCTTACTTTCATGAATTAAAGTATGAGTTTACTTTGGGGCAAAAAGCATTTGAATCTCATACACAGCTTTTTTCATAACAGCATTAGCATGAGCTTTTTGAAGAACTATATATTTATTTTAAATCAATGTGTAGAGTGCTATAGTCTAAAATACAAAGGGAATAACCATTAACCCATACTCTTTTTTTTTTCTTTTCTTTAAGGTCTTGCCATAGGGTGCGTGAGCTTGCCAGAGAGACAGTGAGAGGGAAAGTGAGAAATCAATACCCAGGGGGGATAGCCACAATCCTTTTTTTTCCATTCTCCTCCTTGAATTTTGGGCACATATGCACGCATGCCCAGCGTGAGTCTTAAATTGCCAGATCCAGGACTCTAACCACAGTCGGCCATATAGGAGTCCAGAGCCTTAACCACTACACCACCTGCTGGCCCCACAAATAGTCTATACTCTTAAAAAATGCTAAGTTGCATTCAACTTCCCAGTAGATGTTAAGGGTGGAATTCAAAATCTACTTGGGGCAGAGATGAAGGTCTTCACAAAGTCATAGCCTAGACTTAAGAATTACTTCTCTGTATCTCTGAAGTATCTCACTCAATGATACTGGGACCAGGTCCCCAAAGCCATTAACTGTATAGTCCACATAAAGGTGAAAAATAGTTTGAACTATGGAAAAAAACTAATATGTAGTTTTTGAGAGTTTTAAGAGCTTAAAATAATTTTTTCAAAGCAGCAGCTTTTACCAAAGGAGATATTTTAATATGCTATCTCAATCTGCAAGGTTAAATGTATTTTTTCAGTCTTCATATTTTTCCAAGCCATTTTTAATACTGTATTATTTTGACTCTACATATACTTAATAAAAGCAAAAGTGCATGCAATCCATTTACATGACAGAAAGTACTGAAATACAAGTGAATTACTTTATACACATAAAACAAAAACTAAACTGTGATTAATAATTACTAAAAACATAATTCTTGCAATATATTCAACAAAATATGTGTATATTTCTTTTTTAAAATCCTTAATCTCTTTTTTACTTCCTGTCTGGTTTTTCTTTCTTTCTTTTTTTTTTTTTTTGTGGAGAGGTTTTTGCTATAGGGCGCATGCGCTGGCGAGAAAGACAGAGAGAGACAGAGAGACAGAAAGCGAGAAATCACCCCCCAGAGAGGATGGCCACGCCGCAATCTCTTCTTCTCCATTCTCCTCTTGGGATCTTGGGCACTCACGCACACGCGCCTGGTGTGAGTTTAAGCCACCGTGTCCGGGACTCGAACCGTGGTCGACTACATGGGAGTTCAGCAACATAGCCATTACGCTAACTGCTGGTCCTTGTCTGGTTTTTCTTAAGTATTATTTTATTTAACTTTATTTATTTTTTAAATATTTCCACACAAACACACACACACACACACACACACACACACACACACACACAGATAGAGAGGGAAAATAAGAAAGCAAGCCTCCAGGTCCAGGACTCAAACCATGGTGGGCCATGTGGAAGTCCACTGCCCTTAACCACCATGCCACCTGCCAGTCCCCCTGTCTGTTTTTATAAAAAAGAATAAAAAAATCCTTTTCAATAAAATCATTCTAATTACTTTGAACATATTCTCATCTCTGGGGTCTGCTTTGTTCCCTAACTATTTATTCAAAGAAAGTGAGGTGACGAGGGTGGGATAACTAATCTGTATTTGAACAATCTCTGATACGTCTAAAAATAGGGAGCAGCAAAAGGTAAAATTATTTGCTGTGAAGATGAACAGAGACCTCACAAAAGTGTTGGGTGATTACACTATTCTCTATATTACTCTGCTGGTCCCAAATGACCATCTCTGTTATTTCCCTCTCTCTGACCCAAGTACCTCTTACCTTGAGAAGACTTTCCATTGCAGCAATACCTTTCAATTGCTTCCTTTATGTTGTGGTTACATTTTAGAAGTTCATACAATGCCTAGAACGGGGAAAATTAAATAAAATTTACCAACAGTTTATGCTTAACAGCATTTAAAAACAAAAACAAAAACAGGTATATCGTAAATTGTCTTGACAAACACTGGCTAAAATATTCTCTAGTTTCAGGATATTTGATGGTATGACTGCTCAAGTATTTGGTCTATGTAACTACCCTGCAGAATGAATCTGGTACTCCATGAGTTTGTTCATTCTCACTCCTGTTTGTATCATTAAGATACATTAGATTTAACTACTT
This sequence comes from Tupaia belangeri chinensis, assembly GCF_000334495.1. NCBI lineage: Eukaryota > Metazoa > Chordata > Mammalia > Scandentia > Tupaiidae > Tupaia > Tupaia belangeri. Next base: position 1,095,974 of record NW_006159731.1, on the reverse strand, counting down.
GGCCTCCTCAGGTGAGAAATTCCCCTATTTTAAATGACTTTCTTGTTGGGAAATTAAAATGTGTCTTGATGTCATTCCCTCCATGTCTTTTAGAGTCTTAATAGAAAGGAACTGCACCATACTTAGAATGGAAGGGCCAGTACAATGCAAATGGAATTTATAATGGCTTCAATTATTTGCATCTACTACATAAGGTCCTTTTTCTGATTATAATTTCTTTCCATTATTTATTTTTGAAATTGTTAACATAACAAATAGCGGCAGAAAGAATTCAATTGAAAGTTTAATAAATCACCTTCCTAATTAAGTTTCAAGATTGTAAGAATGGCTCAATATTTTGACAAACTTTTAATAGGTTTCAATAGGTTTATGTATCAATTAGGCTACTGATGTTTTCAAATGGAAGGTTTAATGTTTTAAAAGTGCTAAGTATTCCAAAATTGATTTATAGACTTAACAAAATATCAATATACAAACCCAATGGGATTTCTTTTTGACACATGCCAAAACTATTTTTCAGTTTGGTTAGCACGACTTCTCTGTGTTACTTGGGATTGAAGTTTGAGACTACCTATATCTGGGTACTCGTCAGCGAGGATCACCTATTTGGAGATACAGAGTAAAAATGATACACGAAAGGGACAAAATTATGCCAGGGGGGCAAAACTAGGAGCATTCAAAAAACCTTTTACAGGCAATATACAGGCAATATTGCCACTCCTATATGCCACAGGAGATGAGTGTTCTGTATCTAAAGGTACACAAGTATTTAGAAAATGCTAAGTCAAACTCACAATCTAGGTAGATATTTTAATCCTTTCCTAAACAAAGTTCAAGAATAATTCAAAGAATACCTTTACCATGAAATCTAAAAGTCGAACCATACTAAATGTTTAAATAGATGCAATTCCATGTATACATAGTATATAAAGTTATCAAAAATGAGGTATTTAAGAATTCATATGGCAACGGAAAATAAGATAAAATGATTAAAAAGATGCAACATAGCATCTAAAGTGAGGTATGTCTACATGCACCAAAAATAATGGCCAGCTATATGGCACAGTGGAATGCACTCAAGAGAAGCTGAATCCCACAGTGACCACTGTTCAAATCCCTCCCAGTCAGCCCAAAACAAGCCTGGTAAGAGTGCAAGTGCTTAAGAGCTGATGGGCTGAAGGAAAAGGAGAACATGAACAGAACCTGAGGAAGTGGGTACTCATCTCTCTCTCTCTCTTTCTCTCTCTCTCTCTCTCTCACATGTGTGCACATATGCTTTGTCATGAATAAAGGAAAAAAAGAAAGAAAAAAACACAAGATAAAATCTATCAGAAAGATTCCTAATATACATGCAAGAAATAAATGAAATAAATCAAGAAGAGTTTGAAGTCAGCTGCTGTTTCAATCAAAGTGGAAGTATACCTGTTCATTGTCCCTTGTATGCGTTCCTGGAGTAATCCTATCCATTATTTTTTCATTTCCAGTTCTTAATGAGGTCTCAACAAGGTACTCCTTAACTTTGCTCTCCAAAACCACATCAGGACACCAAAGTAACTGGTCTTCATTTTCATACACTGATAAACAAAATCCCATTAATGCATTAAAAAAAAAAAGTACTCAAAGATGTACACAAACTGTTCTTCCTCTTCCTTAACAAATTATACACTGGGAAAAGTAATTGATTTTGAAGACACCAGTAATTTGATTGGTAATTTGAGGCTTTTAATAGTTTTTTTTTAAACTTTAATATGTGTCAAGGGTTTCAGCAGCCAAAGCAAGTAGCTTTCATGGTGGTTGGGTTTACTAACCAGTCAGAAGCTTTCCAAGCCTGTGATGTCCAACATAAAGCCCTGAATTAGATCCTTCCTCATACTCCTCTAGTGAAAAGGCAAAATAACCTGTGTGAATTCTATTAATCCTACTGTAATATTCCTTTGAATTTCCGAAATGGCTCTATGAAATCTCTAGAGGTTAAAAACTGCAAACCATAAACAAAAACAACATCCAAAAACATCTGATAATAAAATACCTAAGAAAGGCATATTTTTCATTTTGATTTCCTCCCAAAATGAGAATTTTATTTAAATAAGGAATCGATCCTCCTTAGGGAAACAGTTGGAAAGAAGGAAAAACAGTAAGAAAAGCTTTCCACAGTCCCTTATAGAGTCTGCTCTATTAATGAACAAAACGTCATGAAAACAAGGTTTATATCTTATTCAAGCACTCTGCCACCATGCTGAAAGCTTCTATTCCACATAATGAAGTCATATGGGTGGCCCATATATTAATATTCCAGTGCTTCAAGGGCAATCCATTCTTCAAGGATATACTAAGTACTAGATACAACTAATAAAAATAACTTACTGAATTACTATGTACCAAGTACTGTGATAACTACTTTACGTATGAGACAGACATCATTTCCAGTTAGCAAGAAAGTTAAAAATACTGTATACCTATGGAGCAGTGAGACTGACTTTAGCGAAACGTTTCTTGAACCAACTTCTCTATTCTTCGGTAACAATGGAAATAGGTAAAATAGTCTGTGTTTCTTCCCTCAAAGAACAGAGAAGGTATACCTTCCCTCCCAAATTTGTAGAACTGAGACCTAAGGATCTATGCTGCTGAGCTTACACTTAGCTCCAAGAGTGTGTTTAACTCTTGAGTTGGTGGAGGAGAAGAGGTCAGCGCTTCTGAAGATCACAGCTATTGCTTCCCCTGGGACAACTATCTTTATCAAAAGCAGACAGAAGTGGGGGACCTGACATGGAAGAAAGGAAGACAGAGGCCTCAGGAAGTGGTGTGTTGGTTGTGCTACTTCTGCCCTTCACTGGACGAATCAGTTCATTAGGAAAAAAGCCAAATGCTCACAGAAATATTCCCAATCTACTTGATTCTCAGGTTCAGCTAAAAATGTGTACCTGTATTGTTATTTCCTACTAGCTTATGCCCACCATACTTTCAGAACCAGCTATAGCTGAGACTTTCAAAATGTGAGGAAAACTTACGCCTAAGTAAGAATGCGCAGAAAAGACAGCAGAATCCTTATTCCACCTCCTGCTCATTCAGATCTGGTGCAGGAGAACTGATTTTAGTCTCTGTTTTCCTTCAAGAGGATTACACCCTTATCATTCTCATTATCTCAGGTGATGACACTCTACTCACTTCAAATGAAGCAGGCTGTAGGCCAGTGTGCTGCAGCTTAGGAGGTGCTCCACTACGTATTTTAACAAGCATGGAGTAACCTGACCAGTAAGTGCTGGTGTCTGCATGCGCACGTGTGTGTTAAGTGTAGGGGAGAGGGGTACCCTAAGTCTCATGGTTAATTTTGATACATTTTTCCTAAATCAGGGTTAAATATGCTGCCTCTGGAAGTTTACCTGACTTCAGAGTTATCTTTATATTGCCAAAGTTAGAATATAATTGTATGTTTAAATAAATATATTAAGTGGTAATATAGCAAACCAAACATTATCAAAAATCAAAAGCATTCCTTACCTTTCTCATTACCATCATATTCTCCAAGATATGGGGGAATCTCTGCCTGATATTGTAAACCAATCATTATTTCCTACAGGAATATTTAGAGGTAAAAACAACTTATTAAAAAAATAAATACTGGGAAAAGTCTCAATTCATTAATCAATTTCATCACATCAAAAGAAACTTTATCTTGCAACAATAAAATTATCATAAATCATTACAAAAAAATGTTTTAAAGTGTGCTAGAAGGCATATATGCTCACTAGAAAGACCTGGGTGTGGGAGTGAAGGGAGAGGGGTGAGAAAGCACCCCTATGGTAGATGGTCACATTGCAATCCCCTCTCTATCTCCTTTCAGAATTTTTATCAAACCGCCAAATCCACGACTTGAACTGTATAGTTGGCCATGTGGGATCCAGCTACCTGAACCACCACACCACCAGCTAGCCCCAGAAATGTTTTTAAAAGCCATGTTAGCTCTAATGGTCCACTAGATTATAATAACTCAACTTACCTTCCTCAAATCTTCAGGCGAATTACCACAGTCTGTTTCAACATCTTCAACTTCTGATTCCTTATCACCATCACATGTAGTATTTGCTTAAAATTAAAAAAAAAAAAAAAAAGATTTTTAAGGTTTTGACCATAGAGTGTATGTACTCATCAGAGACAGACAGACAGAGTGAAAAAGGACCCCCCCCCCAGGGGGGAAAGAGTCATGCTACAATCCCTTCTCCTCTACTCTCCTTTTGAGATTCTAGGCAAATGTGCACATGCAACTGGCCTGTTTTTCAAACTGCTGGGTCTGAGACTAGAACCGTGTAGCCAGCCATGTGGGATCCAGCTACCTTAACCACCAAGTCACCTGGCTGGCCCTATAAAAAGGTTTTCATTGCCTATTTTTGCAGCACTTTGGGAGAATGTCTGCTATATTGCATTTTGTAAAAATCTGTTGAATAAATTATATCAGTATAACTATACTAAACCTCTTGCATTATTCTCACAATTGACATTAGTCAAAAAGGGATATTAAAAACTAACAAAGAATATAATATCCTCTCAATTGTGTTAACTGTACTGTTAAATAATTTCGAAGGGAGGCCAGGAAGTGACGTGGTGATTAAGGGCACTGAACTCTCACATGGCCGACCACAGTTCAAGTCCTGGACCTGGTGGCTTGCTTTATTACTTTCTCTCTCTCTCACTCTATCCCTCTCTGGTCAAATTAAAATAAATACATAAATGGATAAAGTTAAACAAAATAATTCTTTTAAAAAATAAATAAATAATTTGGGAGGTAATAGGAAATAACTGTGATCACCTTAAAAAGAAAATCAAGTACTGGAGTCCTGATTACACTAGTCCAGAAGAAGGTACACACAGAGAACCATGCAGTAAGTCCATCAAAATGGTTCTGGTGTACCAGTATGCATGTTTATTTAAACTGTTAAGTAGTCTTCTACCATAAAAATATCTCACAAGAAAAAGTGAAATTGCATATGAAAATTATTTTATCTCCAAAACCTTTTAATATTATTGATAAATATTGAGGAGTAGCACCAAGTACTAAAAGGAAAAAAATTAAATGAATCAATAAAAAATAAAAATATTTTGAGCACTAAGTTTCAAAACCAAGAGAGTTAAGGGCCTTTTAACAGAAACCCAAGAAATGCCTATGGATGTTCATGGTTGAACTAAGATCAGTTACCATAGCAACAGATGACTTTTGAAAAAGAAAACAGCCTTGCAAAAATAAGACTGTTTCAATTTTTAAACAGCATACCAGTTCACTTTTATCCTAATAAAACGGTCATTATCTTGTCCAGAATATAACAGTATTTTATCTCAACTATATAAAATATTCAGAATCTCCTTATATAAAATACTGAGTACAATAAAATGTACTCAAGCAAAAATATCAGTGCTTTTACTAATCAGTAATAACTGGGATTCTTACATCGTAAAGGCCTAGGAAAGAAGTCGGAAGTTTCATGGGAAGTCACAGATGGTGTCAGATCATCCGCAGAAGACTGAGTTTCTTCATCATCACCCGACAACAGGTCTTTTGCTATTTCCTCCTGAAAGAACAGAAAGTTCTATACTTAAAAATGATCACATCTCATCAAAAAGAAAACTATCTTTTATTTTTCAAAGAGATTTTTTTAATATAGGGCACGTGCACTCGCTGGAGAGAAAGCGAGAAATCAACCCCTTGGAGGGATGGCCATGCTACAATCCCTTCTCCTAGGGATCTTAGGCATGCATGCACTTCTGTCTGGCATGAGTTTCAAGCCTCCAGGTCTGGGACTCAAACCCTAGTTGGTCATGTGAGAGTCCAGCAACATAACTATTACACCATCTGCTGATTCCAGAAAACATTTTATTACACATAATACAACTAAGAACTAGTTGAAGCCCCCTTAGTTTTATTTGTTTTTTTAGAGATTTTTGCTGTAGGACAGGTACGCTCACCAGACAGACAGAAAGCAAGAAACTCCCCCTCAGGAGGATGGCCTCACCACAATTCCTTCTCCTCTCAGGATTTTGGGCACGCATGCACACACACCCGGCATGGGTTTTAAGCCACCAGGTCCAGGATTTGAACCATGATCAACTACATGAGCATCCAACAATGTAACCATTTTGCCATCTGCTGGTCCCAAAACTCCCTTAGTTTTGAAAAATAACTTGAAATTCTATTAATTTCTTTATGTACATAAATAGCAACATTTAATATAAAATTATACATAACATTTGATAATATACTATTAAATAATAATGTAAGTACAATTATACACTTACAGTAAACAATGTGCCTAATTTGTAGGTGTGTAGAGAACATATCTGAAGCTACAGGCTAGTAATGTGAATTTACAAAAAAAAATAAATAACTGACTTCTAAATGATTAGTAATACTCACTTCTCCCCCTTTTTTTTTTTTTGGAGAGGGTTTTTTTGTTATAGGGTGCATGCGCTCGCCAGAAAGACAGAGAGACAGAAAGAGAAATCACCCCCCAGGGGGGATGGCCACACCGTAATCCCTTCTCCTCTCAGAATCTTGGGCATACACGCATGCGCACCCGGCATGAGTTTAAGCCAACAAGTCCGGGACTCGAACCATGGTCAACTACATGGAAGTCCAGCGACACAGCCATTACGCCAACTGCTGGTCCCAATAATACTCACTTCTAACCAAATAAATAAAACTGAAAAAATGTCTCCAAACTCCACTCTTAGAACAATTTTGAAAATCAAACAAATGGACAGCCTAACTAGTGATGTAATTTTTTAAAAAAGCAAATTCGAATAAATTTTTATGTAAGCACAGTTATACTTGTGCTTGGCATACAGAAGGCACTCAATAAATACGTGCTGAATGACTAAGGTCATTAAGGTCTGTAGTACATTAATAAAATCACATGTGACTAAAAAATGTGAACAATATAACTTATAGGAAGAGGTCACAGATGTGGATTCCTCTCCCTGCCTGAGATCTGAAAGGCAAAGACAGTTTTCCAGGAATATGTTAGCACAAATCACGGCTGTGTGAATTTTCCTCAGCAGGGAATAGGCCTTCCCACAACCATCATGGCCTTGGCTACTGGGGTTGCTTGTCACTCCCTGAGCCAAGAAAACAGAACTTCTCTCCAACCACTTCATGCCTTAAGCCAGCTGGGTGTGAAATCTTCTGGGAGCTTTAGAAATCAATGTATTCTTATGTTTACAGATCAGAAGAAATTAAGGTAAAATCTAAGTTTAGATATATATAATGAATCTACATAGGAAAGATGAAAAAAAAACTATAGAATATCAGGTATGCAAAGTATTTATGAAGCTACTATTATTCTGAAACTAGTGCAGACAAAAAAGGAAAAAAAGTATAATCAAAACCAAACAATGTTTAAATCAGTCACCTAAATGATAAAGCAATGGGTCAACAAGAAGTCTGTATTTTAGAATAAAAGAAATGCTTTAAAGGAAGGAAATACTAGTCAAAACAGTCAATGGTAATAATCTTGAATTTTTCTTTTAAATGCTTTTACTTACTTTGTCTAGTGTCATATCTGGTAGTTCATCCGCAAGTTCACTTGGGGAGCTATTTGCACTGGAATTTGCAACTACTGGAATTGTAGGTTCATAGCCATAAAATGCCAGCAAATCTTCTAAAGGCATGTTTCCTTCCTATTCAGGCCAGGGCACAAACATGAACTCAGGAGATGTCACAATACCGAACTATGAGTAAACTGTGTTATCTTTAAAGTATAGAAAGTATATTATCAAAACAGCAGTATCAATCAAAGCCAAATTTTAGTTTTTCTTTTATAGTGTTGTCAGAAAATAGGACCAAACACCTAATGTAATAATGTATGTATTAACAAAAGCCTAATAATTACCACCTTAGTTTCATCTTCTAACATCATTCTACTTTTTAAAAATTCACCCAATATTAGCTCTAAGGTACATTTTTTTTAGCTTTCACATGGATACAGAGATTTGTCTTGAAAATTTTTTTTTGCCTTGAAGACATTTCCAGTTAATTAATCATTAACTTCATGTAATTTACAGCTTGTTTCCTTGCAATTAACAACTGGCTTATTTTTCATGTTAACCCGAATATTCCTGATAGGAAACCTTTGCCGAACACTCATTAACACCAGCAATATTTGTATGTTAATATTCAAAACAAAATCATCCTTTTACATTCTTACTACTACATTTGATACTTCATATCAGTATCTTATTTGTTTGTTTGAAAACTCTTGATGAAGACTATATTACGGTCACCATCTAACAGACAGGAAAACTGAGGTTCAATTTCAGGTTCAAATCACAGTTCCCAACCTCTTTTGGTGGCTGCACTGCCTTGATAAAATTAAATACTCTGGCTCCAGGGCTACTTTGTCCTGAACACACTATAAAGGGACACCAAGGCACTACTTTCCCTCCAATAATCCATCTAAATATACATAATACACAGTATTTTGTCTGTATTTTTAATTACTAAAATATGCATAACTTTATACTTATTCCAAAAATTTCAAAATGATATACTCATGAACTAGTCACTTTGTTAAACATTTTAAAGACCTTTGTGTCCATCAATTAATAGATCTTAAAATTATGCTTACTGGTTTAATTTTTCTTTTAAGACAAAATACCTAAGCCATGAAAATGCTCAAGCAGAGTATGTAGAACGTGCCTGTAGTTGCTCACGAAGGGAGCCGAGTGGCATGGGTGATAATATCTAGAGAGCTGGCTACTAGTCCCAGGGTCCTCAAGGATACAGGCTCTGAAGGCCCCCCAAACTGGCCTTCACCTCTGTAGGTACAGAATTTACAGATTTTACTGTACCTTATCAAAACAGAGTCATGCTACATGAGCTTAGAATAAGGTACATAATAGAATGCTAATAAATTCGCAATAGGAGACAAGTGACTTTCTCATGACCGTAATATCAAGTCACTCAGGCTCCTTTCCACTTGGGTTAAAATCAATAAATAACTGCTTTGGGAGCAGGCAGTGAGCATAAACTGAGCTGGATGTCAGGATGGACAGAAGTTCACTCACACCATGGAGAAACCTCTATAAATTATTCTCTGCTAAACCAAACGCCCCTTGAAAGTGACCAAAACCAGATTTAGAGTCTAGCACCCTATTCTTACTTCTTGCAGAGTTTGTACAGTCCTTTCCCTTTGGCTCACATTCATTATCAGAGGTGCCAGGGTTGCAGCTTTTGCCAACCACCTCTCGGCAGTGTTTCTTCGAAACCTCAGGGAGTTTCAGACTCCCTCCTTCACCTGCAGAGATGGTAATTTTTACTTACTATGCACTGATGGTCTATCCTCCCATCATTTATTGGGTTCTAGGTACTTTACTGAGGGCTACTGGCTATGGATATAGAAATGAAATTTACAGAAAAATCCCTTCTTTCAAAGAATTCAGTCTTACTGGAGGAAACTGTAACAATTATAATACAATGTGACAACTGCAATGCTCAATTCTGGAACTAGTGCTATGCATTTGCAAACACATCTCAGGAATAATGTATGAGGTAGGGAGATTCACACAGGGGGTAGAGTTTGAACTAAGTCTTGAAAGATAAACTGGCTATTGGCAGACGTGGGTAGCATCCCAGGGGGATGTGGTCCACCACTGAACACGGACTCTGCCAGGTGTTAGCATGAAACACAGGCAGTGTCCTCCCCAGCTGACAGCTGGGGGACAGGAGCAAGGGGCTGTGGGACTGACAATGCACAAGTATAGTACTGCCGATTACTGTGAGTGTAAAGGAAACAAATAGGGCTTTGAGACAAAGAGTAAGTCTGGGGGCCTACTTCCACAACAGAGCTGGGAAAGCCAGTCAACAGTCTATAGTTGAGGCCTGCAGTCTGAAAAGTCGCCAGTTTTGCCAAGAGTATTGCTGGTAAAGGAAACTAAACATGTGAGGCCAGAAGGTGTTTTCCACTAAGCCAAGTGACCAAAGCTTGACCAGAGGAGTGAAAAGTGGCTCAAGAGGAAAATGGAAAGAGAGGTAGTGACAATCACAAAGTGCCTCATGGACAGGAGAGTATTCCTAGGGCAGCAGGAAGCCACTGGAGAACTATACAAATGGAAAGACATGATGTTATTTCTTCTTAAAATACTGGGTAGTTGCATGAAGAAAAGTTGGGTGGATTAAGGGAGGGATGGAGAGATACAAAAGCAGCGGGAAGACCAGTAAAGAAACCTGATGCTGGAAAGGGCAATGATGCAGATGCAGTCATAGAAAAAGTGAATACATGAGATGTATGCTGAGGTGGAATCAAATACTTGGTCGTCGGGAAAGTCATGACACATTATTGCATAGAAAACCGGAAAAATATGCCGTGACTTTCCTGAAGACCTAATTGGTACTGAATGTGGGAGTGAAAGGGAAGAGAAAGGAAACTCCTCAGATTTCTATTTGAGCAATTCGCCTAGACTGTGGTAACATTTACTGAGACAGAAGTTATGATAGGAAGAAAAGATTTCTGAAAGGAAAAAAAAATGAAATCTTCTGCAAAGGACACAAGTGAAGTTTGAGAAGACTATGAAACATCCAAGTAGAAAAGTCAAGTTGGCCAAGAGCCTGGAGCAGAGAGAATCAGGCTGGGCTACAGATATAAATCTGGCATTCATTAGCATCTAGATGATATTTAAAGCAACAGGAGTTGATGAGCTCACCCACGGAGAGGGGAGAGAGAAAAAGAGAGGGGATCTATGCCTATTAGAATTTTCAGATATAGTAGCCTTCAAGTGATAGAATATTCTAAAAAAAAATCTTAAATAATTTGCATTTTGGAAATAATATTTTATGGGAAGTAGAAGCATGAGAACCTGAACTAAGAACAAAAATTATTTGAGCAAAATTTAGAGAAAAGTAAGTTTCTTGACTTATTCAATAGAGGGAATGAAAGTGATATAGGAGTCAAAATAGATTGCCAGGTTTTCGGCTTGAGAAGTTAGATAGCTACAGTACCATTAAGATAGAAACACAGACTCGAGGGTAAAATGATAATGATGAGTTAAGGAGAAAGCTGAAGCAGTGGGCTTGAGTAACACCATTTAGAAAAAGCACACAGAGTGAGAAGACAAAGCCCCAACCATGGCAAACACCATCAATTAAAATATGGACAAAGAAAGAAAAGCCCATAAACAAGACAGAGAGAAACATCGAGAGTAGAAGCAGAACTAGGACGAAGCGAGATTATGTAAGAAGCAAGAGTGGAGAAACAAGGATTGTCATTTGGGACACCAAAAGAGAAATACCAAAGAGAAGTCAAGTGAGAAGACACATGGAATTCTCTGACACTGGCAATCAGGATTACTGGTGACCTTACAGCATGGCAGAGGCAACCAAGTCAAGGACTGAAAGACAGCGAAAGGGTACATGTGTGTCTGTCTCTGAAAGTGGCTATGAAAGGAGAATAACTGAGGGCATTACAGGAGAAAATAAGAATTTCTTCCAAATGTGGGAAATAAGCAAATAGAATTCTATGTCAAAAATGTTTTTTAAGTAGAAGAATGAACTAAGGGCAGGAGAGTTAGAATCTAGGGGTTAACCTTGGATATATAAGATATTTCTGGGACAGGAGAACAAGAACATAAAAGCTTATATGTGTGGAAAAAATACGAAGTTCCAAATAGTCACTCATGAAAACCCCTACTTTCTCTATAAAGATACAAGCAAGGAGAAGATGACCATATTCGTGGAAACCTCACTAATAAGTTTTTAAAGGGGGGCCAGCAGGTGGTATGGTGGTTAAGAGCACTGGACTCTCACATGACCAACCACAGTTCAAGTCCCAGATCCGGCGGCTTGCTTTCTCACTTTCTCACCCTTACTCTGTCCCTCTCTGGTCAAATTGAAATAAATAAATAAACAAAGTTAAATAAAACAATTCTTAAAAAAAAAAAAAAGTTTAAGGGATGACTGTATAGACCCCTAGAGGGAACTTGTGCTAAAACTCAAATGATCTGTACTAAAACATTTTAAGCAATACTGTAAAAGTCTATGAATCCACTCTCTGAAGTACTTCACAAATGAGTTTCTATTAGAGCCTATTAATAAAGCACTAGTCCTAGAGCCAGCAGGTAGCATGGAGATTAAGGTGCTGAATCCCACAAAGCCAGTTATATATTCCAAGTCCTGGACCCAATGGCTTGAAAATCACACTAGATGTGTGTGCACATAACCAAATTCACAAGAGGAGATTGGAGAAGGCACAGTGGTGTGGCGAGCCCCCTGAAGGGACATTTCTCACTTTCCCTTTCTCTGTCTCTCTCTCTGGCAAGCCCATGCACCCCATAGCAAAAACTAAAATAAAGCACTAGTCCTCTAAAGCATAAAAAATAACCTTTAAAAAACTGAATTAGTCCATCTCAAAGTCTCTGAGAACTGTGATGGCTAGGTAACTCAGTTTGACCCTGCACCTTTATGGTAGATAAAAGGATTTTCCTCTTCTGTCTTTTCCTTGGATATTTTGTTGAACCTATTTAAATTTTGAGAGACATAATTGAGTCTAGTGATGCTTACAAATGAACTGTTTTGTAAGTCAAAGGTTTTATACTAGGAAAAGTAGATTTAAAGGACCTACGAATTGCTAGCCATTACCTAGGGTAAATCATCTAACTCCTCCTACTTTCATTTTTTCATCTTTAAAATGGAAAATACCTTTACTTTCTTGATCATATGATGCACAATCTCACATATCAGAAAGCACAATGTTCCCATTACAAAGAATCTCCAAAAGTTCATGTAATGTTATGAAAACACTTACGAATTTCAATTTTGGTAGCAAAATAAGCTCATAGTTTAATTCCATTTTTTTCATGAACTTTCTGGTCCCCTTTGTCATCAATGTACATTGATAAATTTCACATAATAGTGTTCACCCCTATCTATATTATTTCTTTTTTATAAACTATTTGTCCATTTTATTTATCATCATCATTTTAAATTTGCTATAGGGCATGCATGCTCACCAGAGAGAGATAGAGAAAAAGAAAAGAAGAGAAAGTGAGAAAGCAAGCCACCAGGTCAAGATTCAAACAGTGGTCAGCCATGTAGGAGTCCAATGCCATACCATCACACCACTGCTGGTCCCAATCTATACTATTTCTAAATCAAAGAAAACAATGCAGCACTTGTCAAACATACCTGACAATGTTCCTTAATGGATCAAATAAGACTGCTGAAATGAGGTGCAGGTCAATTTTAATACCAGTCTGATATCTTAAAGTGAAGCTGCATGCAAAACTATAAATATATACACATATATACATACATATAGATAGATAGATAGAGATAATTTTTTAATGCAGAAAAGGAAGAAGGACTTATTTTAAGTCTAAGTGGTAGAAAAGTGATTTTTATAACTTTCTTATTTATTTATGCTTTTTTAAAGGTTTGAATTTTCTCACAATGGACACTAGGGGAAATTTATGTATTATTAAAGGTAGGAGTGATTAAAAAAAAAACATTTTTAAGAGGCCTAGTTCTAGGCCAGCTGGTGACATGGTGGTTAAGACAGCTGGGTTCCACATGGCCAACTACATGGTTCAAGTCCCAGACCCAGAGGTTAGAAAAACATGATGTGCATATGTGCCAGAAATCCTGAGAGGAGAATGGAAAAGGGACTGCAGCATGGTGATCCCTCAGAGAGAAGGAGGCGGTGAGGGGTGCTTTCTCACGTTTTTTTCTCTCTGTCTCATATAAGCTCACGTACCCTACAACAAATAAGAAAAAATAAAATAAAATAAAATAAAGTTCTTATAGGTTATTGAGAAAACCATGACATATTTTTCTGGTTTTCTATGCAAAAATGCATCATGACTTTCCTGACGGCCCAACAGCTCTAATCTAGGACTATTATAAGCTCTCAACAGTAATAAAGTAAATTACAATATATAAAGGTATGAGTCTTGTGTTGGTATGTTTAATAATTATTTAGTTACATAATGTATATTCACCAAAGACATAGTATAAAAAAGTTGATTTTGTACTTTTCTTCTTTCTTTCTATAATATGATGTACTGAAAATTTGTAAGCACTAAAAAACATACCATATTTATAGTTTACAGTCAACTTTATATTCCATGAGCACAAAAAATGTATTTCTAATTTTTGAAAATGAGCATTAACATCAAGTCTGTAAGACTATTAATATGTACCAACACCTAAGGCCAATAATAAAAGGTTAATGGAGGGACCAGCAGATGGCGTAATGATTACGTCACTGGACTCCAACATAGCTGACTGCAGTTCAGGTCCTGGACCCGGTGACTTGAAACTCACACCAGGTGTGTGTGCGTGTGTATCCAAGATCCTGAGAAGAAAATGGAGAAGTGATTGAGGCATGGCCTTCTCCCCCGGGGGCTGATTTCTCGCTTTCTATTTTTCTGTCTCTGTCTCTGTACGGCAAGCGTACACATTCTACAGCAAAAATTGCTCTCAAAAAAAAAAAAAAGATTAATAGAATGCATTATTTTAAGTCATACAAAAATAATAAAAACAGAGGGGACCAGCAGTTGGTGTACTAGCTATGTCACTGGACTCCCATGTAGTCGATTGTGGTTCAAGTCCTGAACCCGGGGTCTTAAACTCATGCCAGGCATGTGTGTGTGCATGCCCAAGATCCTGAGAGGAGAATGGAGAAGGGATTGCAGCGTGGCCATCCCCCCTGGGGGAGGGTGATCTCTTGTTTTCTGTCTGTCTCTCTCTGTCATTCTGGCAAGTGCACGCATCCTATAGCAAAAACTTCTCCAAATAATAACAAATTTGAAATTTCTAAAAAATTATTGATCTTTACACTCTATATTTGTGTCTCTACCTAGTGCTTATTTTATTCATATTCATCATTTCATTAATCATCAATAAAGAGGACCACATCTACACATGCTTTATTAATGAAAGAACCCAGTTAGAGGAAGTGGGCAGTTGAGGCATTCTTAGAAATGGCTCTTTTGTCTACTGCTCAAAAATCAGCCTTCTGGGACCAGCAGTTAGCGTAACGGCTATGGCGCTGGACTCCCACGTAGTCGACCACGGTTCGCGTCCCGGATCCGGTGGCTTAAACTCACACTGGGCGCATGTGCGTGTGTGCCCAAGATCCCAAGAGAAGAATGGAGGAGAGGAGATTGCGGCGTGGCCATCCCCTCTGGGGGGTGATTTCTCACTTTCTGTCTCTCTGTCTCTCTCTGTCTGTCTGGCGAGTGCATGCGCCCTATAGCAAAAACCTTTCCAAAAAAAAAATTAGCCTTCTGAAAGAAGACACAACTCTTGGGTCTTCTCTAGAATTTGTTTAAAGGCCACCTATATTTTTCTAACCTGGTTTCTAAGTGTGTGATAAAATGCCAAGGAGCAAAACTGTCCGAATGCAAAACAATTACAATACTTAAAGGCCTATCATACTTTTTAATGTACAAATTCAGGGATGAATACTACACAGCAAAGGTTTGATTGCTAACATTTATTAAACAAAATGAAAATCACAGAAATAGGGACTTCATATTTGCATATCTAAGTTAGTCACTCTTTGCTGTTGACTCTTTGCTGTTGATTATTTCTCTATATCTTCCTCGATTTCCTTTTTAAGACTCACTAAGCAGAGATCAAAGCAGCTATTACTATCTCTGGAAGAACAAAACCTACAAATCTAAAAAATAAAATCTTGCCAGCCCATAAAAATGTCTACAAGATTACCCACATTCAAATATTGGGTGTCGGAAAAGTCATGACAAGTTTTTCTATGCACAAATGCATCATGACCTTTCTGACAACCCAATAGAAACTAAGTTAACATATAAATAAAATTTAGTTCTATTTTACTGACAAGTGGCTATTTGTGTGGCTAAAATGCAATCCTACACATTTCTATCAAACATTTTCTTGTATCGTCTAGTCTTTTACTAGAATGCCAGCTCCTACCTTTCACACACACACATTACAAATGATGAGACCATCAGGGACTTTTGCCCCATGCCCACAGTAGTGTCCTGACTTAACCACAGGAGAGAAGTGTTAAGAAGCCTTCCCTAAATTTCCATACCAGGCTGAACATCTTTCACTAAGTATATAGCCCCTTCCTCCCATAGCTATCTCAACTGCTTATTTCTTTCATACTTTTTAGTTTATTATATTTGAAACCATTGTTCCCATTTGTCACCTCATGTCAGACTGTAAGTAAGCTCCTAGAATTCACAGACATTGTTGAATTGCTCAATTTTGCAATCCTGGTTCTCAGCTTAGTGATAATGTGAGGAGGATTGTAATTCTGTTATTCTAGATTTCCTACTCATAGGAAGTAGGAAGGATTCACCTAAATAAAGCCACCAGAGCTCAAGACTCTTGGGCATCTTTTCTCATCAACAGATAACATTTTATCATTGCCTCTGGAAGGAGTGACAGGTAAAAAAGACTTTTCTATTACTCAAATATTTCAAACACTTTTAGCTTTATAGTCCCAAATAGATTTAGCTTTTATAGGAGGCTTTTTTTTTTTTTTTTAAGGTTTTTTTCCATAGGACACAGGTGCTCCCCAGAGACAGAGAGACAGTGAGAGAGAAAGAGAGAAAGTAAGAAATCACCCCTCAGAGGGGATGGCCACATCGCAATCCCTTCTCTTCCATTTTCCTCCTGGGATTTTGGGCATGCATGCACTTGTGCCTCGTGTGACCTTCAAGCTGCTGCTCTGGGACTCGAATCACCATCGGCCATGTGGGAGTCCAGTGCCTTAACCATTATGCCACCTGCTGGTCCCAGGTGAATACAATTTTTTTAGGTGAATAAATCTAATTTGCAACTCTGCTTCATTAACTGATCAAATGAATGAATATGTTTAGAAAATTTCAGGTCTTCTAGATTCAGCCTTCTGTTTCTCTGTGTATTAACATGAAGAAAGAAATGAAATAATATCCCACCCCCACCTCACAATGCTAGTAAGCAGAGTAGATTATATAAGAATGTGTTTTTTGCCCTCTTCAAAGAGAAGAGGTATGAGAACTCAGAGGATTAGAATTATTCAGCATTATCCCTGAAAGCTTTTGTTACCCTGAATTCATTAGAAGTTTTCAAATAAGGCTAATTTATAGATAAGTGTAAGCCTACAGGTTTTCAAGGTGAGCCCTATAGAGGCCTTTCTCTAGAGTCCTGGTATAAATGCATGTTTAAAATATAGTTCATTTTAATTTATACAAACTTTAAATAGGCATAAACTATACTTATACTTGTCAATGTTTTAAAAGATGATTGGGGATGGAGGCATGTGTGTGTGCATGCCCAAGATCCTGAGAGGAGAATGGAGAAGGGATTGCAGCGTGGCCATCCCCCCTGGGGGAGGGTGATCTCTTGTTTTCTGTCTGTCTCTCTCTGTCATTCTGGCAAGTGCACGCATCCTATAGCAAAAACTTCTCCAAATAATAACAAATTTGAAATTTCTAAAAAATTATTGATCTTTACACTCTATATTTGTGTCTCTACCTAGTGCTTATTTTATTCATATTCATCATTTCATTAATCATCAATAAAGAGGACCACATCTACACATGCTTTATTAATGAAAGAACCCAGTTAGAGGAAGTGGGCAGTTGAGGCATTCTTAGAAATGGCTCTTTTGTCTACTGCTCAAAAATCAGCCTTCTGGGACCAGCAGTTAGCGTAACGGCTATGTCGCTGGACTCCCACGTAGTCGACCACGGTTCGCGTCCCGGACCCGGTGGCTTAAACTCACACTGGGCGCATGTGCGTGTGTGCCCAAGATCCCAAGAGAAGAATGGAGGAGAGGAGATTGCGGCGTGGCCATCCCCTCTGGGGGGTGATTTCTCACTTTCTGTCTCTGTCTCTCTCTGTCTGTCTGGCGAGTGCATGCGCCCTATAGCAAAAACCTTTCCAAAAAAAAAATTAGCCTTCTGAAAGAAGACACAACTCTTGGGTCTTCTCTAGAATTTGTTTAAAGGCCACCTATATTTTTCTAACCTGGTTTCTAAGTGTGTGATAAAATGCCAAGGAGCAAAACTGTCCGAATGCAAAACAATTACAATACTTAAAGGCCTATCATACTTTTTAATGTACAAATTCAGGGATGAATACTACACAGCAAAGGTTTGATTGCTAACATTTATTAAACAAAATGAAAATCACAGAAATAGGGACTTCATATTTGCATATCTAAGTTAGTCACTCTTTGCTGTTGACTCTTTGCTGTTGATTATTTCTCTATATCTTCCTCGATTTCCTTTTTAAGACTCACTAAGCAGAGATCAAAGCAGCTATTACTATCTCTGGAAGAACAAAACCTACAAATCTAAAAAATAAAATCTTGCCAGCCCATAAAAATGTCTACAAGATTACCCACATTCAAATATTGGGTGTCGGAAAAGTCATGACAAGTTTTTCTATGCACAAATGCATCATGACCTTTCTGACAACCCAATAGAAACTAAGTTAACATATAAATAAAATTTAGTTCTATTTTACTGACAAGTGGCTATTTGTGTGGCTAAAATGCAATCCTACACATTTCTATCAAACATTTTCTTGTATCGTCTAGTCTTTTACTAGAATGCCAGCTCCTACCTTTCACACACACACATTACAAATGATGAGACCATCAGGGACTTTTGCCCCATGCCCACAGTAGTGTCCTGACTTAACCACAGGAGAGAAGTGTTAAGAAGCCTTCCCTAAATTTCCATACCAGGCTGAACATCTTTCACTAAGTATATAGCCCCTTCCTCCCATAGCTATCTCAACTGCTTATTTCTTTCATACTTTTTAGTTTATTATATTTGAAACCATTGTTCCCATTTGTCACCTCATGTCAGACTGTAAGTAAGCTCCTAGAATTCACAGACATTGTTGAATTGCTCAATTTTGCAATCCTGGTTCTCAGCTTAGTGATAATGTGAGGAGGATTGTAATTCTGTTATTCTAGATTTCCTACTCATAGGAAGTAGGAAGGATTCACCTAAATAAAGCCACCAGAGCTCAAGACTCTTGGGCATCTTTTCTCATCAACAGATAACATTTTATCATTGCCTCTGGAAGGAGTGACAGGTAAAAAAGACTTTTCTATTACTCAAATATTTCAAACACTTTTAGCTTTATAGTCCCAAATAGATTTAGCTTTTATAGGAGTTAAGGTTTTTGTCCATAGGACACAGGTGCTCCCCAGAGACAGAGAGACAGTGAGAGAGAAAGAGAGAAAGTAAGAAATCACCCCTCAGAGGGGATGGCCACATCGCAATCCCTTCTCTTCCATTTTCCTCCTGGGATTTTGGGCATGCATGCACTTGTGCCTCGTGTGACCTTCAAGCTGCTGCTCTGGGACTCGAATCACCATCGGCCATGTGGGAGTCCAGTGCCTTAACCATTATGCCACCTGCTGGTCCCAGGTGAATACAATTTTTTTAGGTGAATAAATCTAATTTGCAACTCTGCTTCATTAACTGATCAAATGAATGAATATGTTTAGAAAATTTCAGGTCTTCTAGATTCAGCCTTCTGTTTCTCTGTGTATTAACATGAAGAAAGAAATGAAATAATATCCCACCCCCACCTCACAATGCTAGTAAGCAGAGTAGATTATATAAGAATGTGTTTTTTGCCCTCTTCAAAGAGAAGAGGTATGAGAACTCAGAGGATTAGAATTATTCAGCATTATCCCTGAAAGCTTTTGTTACCCTGAATTCATTAGAAGTTTTCAAATAAGGCTAATTTATAGATAAGTGTAAGCCTACAGGTTTTCAAGGTGAGCCCTATAGAGGCCTTTCTCTAGAGTCCTGGTATAAATGCATGTTTAAAATATAGTTCATTTTAATTTATACAAACTTTAAATAGGCATAAACTATACTTATACTTGTCAATGTTTTAAAAGATGATTGGGGATGGGAATTACTAATTTACATTTTGAAGTACAGTAAAAGTTTTTCTCTTTCAATTTTCTTATAGTGTTCTATCAGATAAGTTATTTGAAGAAAGAGACTTCTCCTGGCATCTGGCATCTGTTACAGTGCTTGTTTAAACTCAAGCTTGATCCTCAGTAGAAAAGCATGATATAATGAAAGAGGTTGCACTAGGTTTCAGAACTTCATTGAGGGCTTACAGTCCTCTGTATTTCAATTTTCTTATCTGTAATTTGACTTGATGTACCTACTTTACTGTCCTAGTGTAACCTTAAAATTTAGGTTAACAGATATTTATAAAATGTTTTTAAAAAATTAAATGAAAATATACTTATGGGATATCCCCAAAAATAATAAGAAAATCAGTGACATTCTGTATAAGGTAGAATTTAAAAAAAAAAAAAATGCTTATCCTATTTATAGTTCAAGTAGACTATAAAATATAAAATTTTAAAATCTTTGTTACAAGTTTGTATTAAAATGCTAAAGTAAATTTTTACCTTTTCTAAGTCTTCAATTTCAGAACTGAAGTTTTTACCCTCATCCATCATTTCCTCTTCTTCAAGAGTTCTTTCATCGTCGTAATCATGGACCAACATTTCAGCAGTGGGGTCAAAATCATGATCCTCAGAAGACAAAGACCCAACTGGAGTGAAACAAACCGAATCATTTAAAACATTCACAAAACTGTTCACGAAAGAAAGTAAAAATCTGTGTTCTCCTGCCAGTCTCTCTTAATGTTTTTCTGTGGGTTTTATAAAATAAATTTACTATATACTTTACAGGTTATAAAGTAAAACCATACAGTACTTAAATTCATCTAAATGAGCAAAAGAACAAGGCAAAGTAATTCATGAATATTTTTACAGGGGTCAAGACCATGAGAAAAGAACTTATAATAGTAGCAAACTGATATAAAGGTGCAGTCTTAAATAAATGTTCTAACAAAAAAGCAGTCAAACTCGCTTATCAGTTAGTTTAACACATTTGTCTAAAAGCAACAGTAAACTTCAGAAAGATTAAATTTCTCTGAATGGAAGACTTCACAAGAATCAGCTACACACTAACAGTTGGGAAAGGAATATAAATTTTATCCAAATTTTAACCCCAAATAAAGATACAAAACACAACAGAAACCTAGTACATAAAACAAATAAAAGCTTCTATGAGGCAGTTATATAGCAATTCTGTGATTAGAAGCACCATTATCACTTTACCCGTCTACTACAGTATTCCAAGTTCCCTAGCACTAACCAAATTAGGCATTAAACTGTAAGACTATGCTTTACTTTGGACTACTAAGAGAATACTCAGGATTATAGGAAGGGAATATAGAAAATCACATTTTAGGAAATCAGACGTTCCAAGAGACACCAACGTTTGTGGAAAATGGAATTAAAGTACAAGCTTATTTTGGTGCAAGAAATTTTGAAAGCCCTGAATAGTTTTTTCATAATATACATTTTCTACAAACTTTCTGGAGACCCCTCATATGTTTTGGGCAATTCATATTCATTATAAAATTGTAACACTTCTTAATACAAATATGAAGTCAACAGAATACTCCAAATACCAAGAAGAAATGGATAAAACCATAATCCCAAGAAAATGAAATAAAATATATGAAAAACAGATTTTCCCTGTTTGCTTGACTCTAGTATCTAATTCAGTCAGACCAGTGATTCTCAAAGCGGGGAAGGAAAGAAGTATCAGAATCTGGAAGTGAGGGAAAGGAGGAGATGGAAGCATATTTAACATAAAGTTTGACCTGCTTTTAGTCAACCTGTTTAATATTTTAAAATTGCAAACTTTTAGGACCATGTGAGGTCATCAGCAAAACACTGAAACAGGCCAAAGATTTTTTTGTTTCTTATTATGGAAAACCACAGACAATTCAATGGTTTTGATTCTCAATACAGAGAACTCCAGTCATTAGTCCTAAAACTAATACAATTTCTAAGAAATTAATTATTTGGGAGGCTTACATTTTGATGTTATTTCTTTACTGTTGAAAATAGTTATCTGCTCATTTAAAAAAACTACTGAAGCACATGTGGTTTAACTTAATTTTAATGAGAAAGATGAAGTATTTGTTAACAAGCTCAAAAACAGAATCATTATAAATTTTCTCTTTTTGAAGAATTCCTGAAAACCTCCTTGGTATGCCCAAGTGTCAGGGATGAAACAGACGCTTCCTCTGTCACTTTGCTAACAGAGCTCTACCCCCTTTGGTTATCACTAGCCACAGCGGGCAATGTGGAAGGTATTCAGTAAGGAACAGAAATGTAAAGGCCCATGGGGCTACTACTCCTAACTTTTTCCTTAATTTTCTGGGACTCAAGGCGAGTCATTTAAACTTTCTGGGTCTAGCTCCAATTTTCCATTTGTAAAGGTCCCTCCTAGCCTGAAAATTCTCTTCAAAAATTGGCTAATTGATTAAAAACAGGTTATAGGTCTGTTTAGACATTAAAACCACACTGTCTCTTGGCTTTTTATTTACACTGCAACTTCTTAAAAGTAGACAAGTGATGCAAAATGGAAAAATTCCATTATCATCCAGATGTTTGGCATCATGTACATATTCTTTCCCTGAAATAAATTGTAACAAAGAAATGTTTGTCTCAAAATTAGCAAAACTTTTTAATACAATTTTTTAAGGTTTTTGTCATAGGGCACGTGTTCAGCTGGAGACAGAGAAAGACAGTGAGAGGGAAAATGAGAAATCACATCCCCCCACCCCAGGGTGCCCATGCCACAATCCTTTCTCTTCCACTCTCCTCCTAGGATTTTTTGGCACACACACACACATGAGCCAAGAACGATTTTCAAGCCACTGGGTCCAAACTAGAGTCAGCCATGTGACAGTCTAGCACCTTAACAGCCATGCTACCTGCTGGCCCCTTTGAAACAATTTTTAAATGTAAAACACAGCCACTTTTAAAACAACCACATTTTTTTTAATTTGGTATTGATTCATTTCTAATACCTCAATGATAATCCAGTGAGACCTTGAAAGTCAGCTAAATACAAAACACAATAATGCAAGGAGGAAATAGATTGTTCACCTTGCGGCAACAGTACTAATTGGGTAACCCTCAGTAGTTATTTAAAAGTCTTCACACTTGTAAAATAATGGAGTTGGACTAATTCAGAGGTGCTTTTCTGGAGACTATTATAGAGCAAAGAGGTAACCAAGACAGGAGCTGGAAAGGAGATGAGAAATTGAAAAAAGGATATTCTTACATTTCCGTACATGAAAAAGTGTAAGAATTTCACCATGGACTAGTTTCAGTGATTCCAAACCCCAAATTGCGAGTAATTATGTATATATTCAGAGTTCTGAGGAGACAGTCCCTTGCTAGCAGGTCTTAACAGAGGTTTCTGACCTCAAAAAGGCCAAGAAACACTACACTAAATGATCTGAGGTTGTCTCTGCTCCAAAGTCCTAAAATCGCCACTTTTTTGTGCCAAACATGGTAGTTCTGTGTTTTGTTTTAAGGTGGCTTTACCTAACAATTTTCAATTTTAACACAACCTACCTATACGGACATTTCTCAATCATGAAAAAGACAAATTAAGGGGAGATGAAGAGTTACGGTTAATAATCTAAATAGTCCCAAAGTTCTGATGAATTAAGCAGTCAATCTCTTGAGCACACCAAAATTAAAATCTAAACTAAATTGCTAAAGTTGGTCAAAAGCTGATTTGGGATTCTGTTTCAGACTAGGAGGGAAAAAAACACTGTATGTGACAATTACTGACATTACTTAAAAGAACACTGTTCGCAGCTTTGTAACAAGGCAGTTTTTTAACATGCAAGGGGAAATAATAGTATGTTCCTTTTCCGAACAACTTAATGACCAAACACACATTGAAACTCTTGAAAACCAATGATGAAATTCTCCCAGATAATTTTTCTGGTAAATTCTTTCCCATTAGATCTTTGAGTATCCCTTACTTTCTAGGCCCCACTGAAGGGATAAGAAAAGCAAACAAACCTGGGCTGGAACTTCCAAAAGAAGCCTAGAGAGAGAAAAGAAAACGTGAGGTTAGATCGCGCAGCCAGGAAAGGCAGCTCCCGCAACAGGGCGCAAAGGAGGCGGAGTCGAGCGCTACTCCGCAGCTGCCAAAAGTGCAAGACGTAGCTTCGCTCCAATCGCTCCAGGCCCCTTTCGGGCCCCCTCTTGGCTGCCTCGCTTTCCTCCCCGAGTCCCCAGTGTACAAATTCGCAGACCCGGGATGAAGCCCGGAGTCTAACAAGCAACTCCAAGCTGCTGCTTGCAGCGCAGCAAGTTATAAAGCCGAGACGCAAGAACCAGGGCAGTCGGCTTGCAGGCATCAGTGCCCCCGATCCTGGGCACCTCGGGAGTCCCCCCAAATCCCGCCTGGCTATCCGCAGTCCCAAACAACTCCACGCATCCTAACACCCTTTCCTGCGAGGGACTTGCCCTTTGGGAAACTAGTCCGCCCCATGGGGCCCGGGAGCCCCAACTCCGGGGCTGTCTTCTGTCCCGGACAGTAGGCCGACTCCAACCGGACGCTCATCCCCAAGCCAAAGTGCGAAACCTCCACCCCCTCCTGAGTCCAGAAAAGCAGTCCCTCGGTCCCAAGGATGCCGGTTCTTTCCAGGGTGTTCGGTCCCTCCCCGGGCCCGCCAGCGAGCTCCAACCGAGGGGCTCCAGCCGCGCCGCCCCCTCCCCCCAGCTCACTCGT
>NW_006159731.1:1070809-1071257 GCF_000334495.1 Tupaia belangeri chinensis | reverse complement strand
GCCCCCCGCCGCGCCGCCCCCTCCCCGCAGCTCACTAGTCCCGGGGGAGACCTCAGGGGCAGCTTCGCTCGCCCTGCCTCCCTCCTCTCGCCCCGAGGAAAGTGGGGTTCCCGAGGTGCTTTCCCGGAGAGGAGCGTCGAGGAGCTTGGTTTGCTCCCTTGATCTAGGGGCTCCCGCACCTCCTGGGCTGCGGAGCCGGGAGTCCCGCTTTTCTCCGGCGAAGCCCGGCGGCCGTGCATCCCGCTCGCCTCGGCGGTCGGAGCAAAGTGGGGCGTGCGGCTCCTTGGCGCCACAGCCCAGGCCCGGTGGGCCGGGGGCACAGCGCACTCGCCCCGCAGGGCAGTGGCGCAGCCCGCTCCCCGCTTTGCAATCCGGCCGCGGAGGGAGGGCACGGTCGGTTTCCACCCACCCCGGTCCCGGGAGGAGGCGCAGAGGCGCCGGCGGGCCC
>NW_006159731.1:1053547-1070505 GCF_000334495.1 Tupaia belangeri chinensis | reverse complement strand
CCCCCGGCCGGCCGCACGCCCACCCAGCCCGGCGCCCCTCGCCGCGCCCCGTGCGCGCGCTCGCCTGTCGCGGGTCAGACCTGCACCCGCGCTCACCCGTCCTTCTCTCGGCTGGAGTAAAGTTCCTGCCGAATTGGAGGCAGGCGGGGGACCAAAGCGGGACAGAGCCATGTCCACCCATTCGGAACCTAAGAGTCAACGGAGCTGGCTGAGGACTGACCCGCGGACACTTTGGTGCGGTAGAGCGTCGGGGCGGCGGCGGGAGTCTTGGAGGGACAACTCGATGGACTTCCCTAAGTAAGAAGAGCAGGCGATCAATGGAACTGACTGATGGAAAATGAGAGAAGTGGCTGATGGACGTCAGGGTCAGTTCAGAATGAAAGGACAGCGACCATGCACTTTGGAGTTTTCTGGGAGAGACCTGCAAGAATGGGGGGAGGTGGGGGAGGGGGGGCGCAGACCGACATGCACTGGCCGCGAAGGTGGAAGAAGACATTTGCCAAGCAGGCTCTGGAAGGTAGTGACAGTACAGAAGAAAAGGCAAAGATTGACAGGGCAGGAAAATGATGGTGAACATATTTGCCCAGTTCAAAGAAGACGCTCATAAAATAGAAACTGCACTTACGGAAAAAATTAGTCCTAAGGATTATTAATCACCAAATCGTCTAGGGGATGACCCAGTGGTACACACTTGCTAGATCTGTTGAAGGACAGGGAAAGTACAGTACATCCAAGACTGGGAACTGAATCTCAGAAACTGTACTTCCCACCTCCCTCCCCAAAAGGCCAGACATTTGCTTAGAGTCATAAAAGGATGCTAGTCCTGGGAACCAGCAGTTAGCGTAATGGCTATGTCGCTGGACTCCCACGTAGTCGACCGCGGTTCACTTCCCGGAGCCCGTGGCTTAAAACTCACGCCGGGCACGTGTGCGTGTGTGCCCAAGATCCCGAGAGGAGAATGGAGACGGGATTGCGGCGTGACCATCTCCCCTGGGGGGTGATTTCCTGCTTTCTGTCTCTATGTCTCTCTCTGTCTGTCTGGCGAGCACACATACCCTATAGCGAAAACCTCTCCAAAAATAAAATAAAATAAAATAAAAGGATGCTAGTCCTGTGTGCAAGTGGAGGATGGAAGGGGGAAGACAATGTTTGCTCCTACACATGCCTTATGCCCATTTGCTCTTCATCAGGGCATCTGAATCTAACCTCTGGCCACTCCACATCCACAAAGAGCAACTTGTGTTTTTGTTTGTTTTGCTATAGGGTGTGGGTGCTGGGGGTGGGGGCGGGAGACAACTCCCAGGGGAGATGGCCACGCCAATCCTTCTGTTCTTGTCTCCCCGGAATTTGGGACACTCATGCATACACCCTCAGTGTGATTCCCAAGCGCCGATTCTCCATCCCCAAATGTTGTTGTAAGATGGGAGGCCAAAAATAATCATATGTATGAAAAAGTCTGCTGTAAAGTACATGGATAAATGAGATACAAACACAATCAGGAACCTATGGCAAGGACCTGCAGGGATTTGGGGAGATTGAACTCAGATAACAGCTTTCCTCTCCCAGTTGTTTGCCAAAACGTATGCAATATAAAATGATAGAGGTGTTGTGTATGTTGTAATCTCACAGGTTGGTAAGCCTCTTAGAAGCTAAAACTTCCCAGATTTACTGTCCAAACATGAAAGTTGTGGATGTTAGCCCTGAATTCCCAAGTTGAAGGTCTGGATTTTAAGTTAGGGTCCCCTGAGGATAACACTGGAGACAGGAATTATGGAGGGAAGGAGATTGTTTTTATTATTTTTTTCTTTGTCAGTACATCTCAAAATCAAGCCTACACTACTAGTAAAGGTTATTTATGGAAATTTTAGGGAAAATCTTTTGGAACTATTTAAAAACATCATAAAGACATGGAAAATTACTCTTTTTTTTTTCCCTACTGTGAAAGTTACCTTGCGACCTTTTGTCCAGTCAAATAACTCAAAAACAGCTGAACTTTGAAACCAGAGGCTTGGCACGCACTATATGTACTGTCCTCAATGAGACATTCACGATTTTCAAAGTAAAAAAAAAAAACCTTGAAATTAAGTGCGAGTGATTATCTTTAGAAATGGGGTAGTGAGTATGCCCTGTGGACAGTCATTAAACAGTACACTGTCTGAATCACCGCAGATTGAACCAGGACCTCAGCTGGGAAAAAAACGTCTCCAACAGCATGTCTCATATTTTACACTAGGAAAAACATTTTCTGTGTAGCAAATTTAGCTAATCCAAACTATAAATGTGGCCTGAGATTATGTTTGGTCATGTCTGAGAAATATACAGACTCGGCACTTGCATGTGTTCAGTAGACTTTCTGCAGATTTTCTCTTTATTAATCGTAAAGATTGTGTATAACCATTTGTCATTTTAATTGCTTATGCACTTCACATCATAGAACATACTTTGGGGCATCTGTGTCCATGGTATTAAGTAAGGGTTTATAGAAAGATAAAGTAAATTAACTAGCAGGGGTTTTTTGTTGTTGTTTTGTTTTGAGAGGTTTTTGCTATAGAGCGTGTGCGCTCATCAGAAAGACAGAGAGACAGAAAGCAAGAAATCACTCCTCAGGGGCGATGGCCACACTGCAGTCCCTTCTCTTCTCCTCCAGGCACGCATGCCCTGGCGTGAGTTTAAGCCACCAGGTCCGGGACTCGAACCACAGTCAACTACATAGGAGTACAGCGACATAGCCATTATACCAACTACTGGTCCCAAATTAACTAGCAGTTTAAGGAGATAAAGCTACTTTTCTCCTTCTGATCACTAGAGGAGAAGTTTACCACCCAGTCTTACAGAACACATACAGTATAGTCAAATATGTTTCAGAGAGTTGAAATAAAAATACTTTTTACTGCTATTGTTACCCTGTTACTACACAACAGGTGGTATTACACAGAGTAAGTCCTACTCTGGATTCTAAGCACCAAAAGAATACCAGGGAAGTCTTCATGTCCCCAAACACTACCATATAACTTATTCCTGTAGGTGGTTAGGTAGGGACAAGAACAAGGGAAACACAAAACTGAAACTATGGTAACCCTCTAAGGAGAAACAAAATGTAATAGACTTGCCACTCATCTTTAGAAATCAAATAAATCAAGAAAAAATTACATGAATGTGTGATTTGAGATGGCTACAGTAAATATATACAATAAAAGAGGAAGATGTAAATATTAAAAAACCTGAAGACTAATAAAAACTAACTGGACCATGAGGTTAACACCAGAGAAGAAGTAGGAACAAGAGTATTCAGGTTAGGAGGTGGAACACACAATACGTGAGTGGAAAACCATTAATTTAGTTTAGAGCTTTTAAGCAGAGAATGTGAGAGAAAGAAGGAAGGAAGCAAAGAAGAAAAGAAAGGGAAAAAAGGAAGGGAGAGAGAGAAGTAAAGAAAAAGAAGGAAAGTAGGAAAAAGGAAGAGGGAGGGAAGGAAGCCAGGAAAGAAAAAGGAAGGAAGGAAAGAAATGGAATAAAATAATCTACAATAGGTTGCTGGATTCTCACTGCCTTGGAGGAGAAACACACAAATGCTTCAGTGGAAACAAAGCTTTTCAGGACACTTTAAGAGAAATGTCTTGCCTGCGGTGCATAGTAACAGAAATGTAGAGGGAAATACTCAGGACCTGAATTAACTAAGGAGTTTTACAACACTTTCTTTTAGTAACCATCCATGAAAGGTGAGGGCACATGAAGCAGTTTTCAATAAGACTACAATAACACAATATTTTTTTTGTAGATTCCACCTAATCCACAGGAAAATACTAAAAATAAACTACCCAAAGTTAATGTCTCAGTGAAATGCCTATAGTGATCAGGCAGTCATAATGAATGGGAAAAGCAGACACAGTAGACAAAAGCAGTCAGTCTGTCCTGCTTGCTCTGCTACTTGGTTTCAGTAAACTGGCTCCTGCCTTGTGAGCAAATAAGCCTAAGCCTAGAACTTCCAGACATTCAGATTTTCTGAGAACAGCTGGAAAACTGCACTTTTGAGTGAAATCTCCTTTTTTTCTAAAACTTGACAACTAATTTTTAAAAACTAAACACTTTTTATATAAATAAATATGAGAACAGCTGGAAAACTGCACTTTTGAGTGAAATCTCCTTTTTTTCTAAAACTTGACAACTAATTTTTAAAAACTAAACACGTTTTAGATAAATAAATATATATATATATATATATATATATATAAAATCATGTCCGGTAAACAATGGTCAGTCTGTTAGCTTGCAGTTTGCAAACTCTGAGCTGGAACATCCTCTTAAAATTACTGCTCAACATTGTTCTGGATAAGACTGCAAAGCCAAAAATTCAACCCAGCATTCAGCCAAACTGCTTGTACTTTTCTAGATTTATCCACTTCTGTGTGATACTCACTAAATAATTGTTTTCTAATGAATGACTACTTTCTTAGAAAGCTACTTGATTGTAATAAGCTTTGCCTAAACAAAGATGGTCAACAAAAAGAGATAGTCTTCATAATAACCAAAGAAAGCGAGAGAAAATGAATTTACACAGATCAAAATTAGAAAGTCTCACCAGTTCATTCCAAGAAGGAACAGAGTCTGGTCCATAGACATGAGCATCTATCTAACTCATGAGTCAGGGCAGTCCTTAAAATAAGATATACATCAGGCTAACATATCTTTGTAAAGACCCAATTAAATCTTCCAACTCAGTGGTTTTATTATTTTTTACTGAGTGATTTTTTTAATATAGATAACTTTATTGGTGTATTTAAGGTATACAACATGACATTGTAAGATACAAATAGAAGAAAATAGTTGCTATAGTGGAACAAATGAACATATCCATCATTTGACATAGTTAATTGGTTTTTTCTTCTCTATTGTAAGAGTAACTGTAATCTCATTTGGCAAAAATGAATACAATAAACTATTGTTAACAGTAGTCTTTCTGTTGAATGTTAGATCTTTGAATCTGCTT
Source organism: Tupaia belangeri chinensis (assembly GCF_000334495.1). Taxonomy (NCBI): domain Eukaryota; kingdom Metazoa; phylum Chordata; class Mammalia; order Scandentia; family Tupaiidae; genus Tupaia; species Tupaia belangeri. The sequence goes on along the minus strand of NW_006159731.1, from coordinate 1,065,518 downwards.
GTCCTACATATTTACAACTCTGTATCAATTTCCTCCTCCTACTCAACTCAAGGGCTTTAAATTTAAGAAACATCTTTAAAGGCTAGTTTTTAAAGTTGCCAGAGGGTGCATATGCTTGGCAGAGACAGAGAAAGCAACCCCCAATAGGTAGTCATGTCTCAATCCCTTCTCTATCTCCCCATCCTGTCAGGATCAGAGCACCCTTGCCTTGATCATGGACTTTCAGCTTCCAGAATTGGGAGAAAATAAATACCTGTTGTTTAATCACCTGGTCTGTGGTATTTGTGTATGACAGCTCACATAGACTAAAATAACATGTGTACATTTGTATATGAAACTTTGGTATTGCTTTGAAAATTAAAGAGACTTATGAATGAAAATTCAGAAATACTCTATTAACTGTGTTTATATTCAAACCTTTCTTTTGTATTTAGCAATAATGAAAAGTATGTACTCTAAAAATAGTCCCGGAGTTAGACTATCATTTTATTTTTCATAGTAAGTGAGAAAATATTGTAAGATGAATCATATAAGAATTTTTATCTGTGTCCTTTTTTAAAATTATGTATGTCATTTAATGTACTATCATTCTTATCTTTTAATTTTCTATAGGGAACACGTACTCACCAGAGAAAGAATGAGAGAGAGAGAAAGTGAGAAAGGACTTGAACCACAATATATATATATAAAATCATGTCCGGTAAACAATGGTCAGTCTGTTAGCTTGCAGTTTGCAAACTCTGAGCTGGAACATCCTCTTAAAATTACTGCTCAACATTGTTCTGGATAAGACTGCAAAGCCAAAAATTCAACCCAGCATTCAGCCAAACTGCTTGTACTTTTCTAGATTTATCCACTTCTGTGTGATACTCACTAAATAATTGTTTTCTAATGAATGACTACTTTCTTAGAAAGCTACTTGATTGTAATAAGCTTTGCCTAAACAAAGATGGTCAACAAAAAGAGATAGTCTTCATAATAACCAAAGAAAGCGAGAGAAAATGAATTTACACAGATCAAAATTAGAAAGTCTCACCAGTTCATTCCAAGAAGGAACAGAGTCTGGTCCATAGACATGAGCATCTATCTAACTCATGAGTCAGGGCAGTCCTTAAAATAAGATATACATCAGGCTAACATATCTTTGTAAAGACCCAATTAAATCTTCCAACTCAGTGGTTTTATTATTTTTTACTGAGTGATTTTTTTAATATAGATAACTTTATTGGTGTATTTAAGGTATACAACATGACATTGTAAGATACAAATAGAAGAAAATAGTTGCTATAGTGGAACAAATGAACATATCCATCATTTGACATAGTTAATTGGTTTTTTCTTCTCTATTGTAAGAGTAACTGTAATCTCATTTGGCAAAAATGAATACAATAAACTATTGTTAACAGTAGTCTTTCTGTTGAATGTTAGATCTTTGAATCTGCTTGTCCTACATATTTACAACTCTGTATCAATTTCCTCCTCCTACTCAACTCAAGGGCTTTAAATTTAAGAAACATCTTTAAAGGCTAGTTTTTAAAGTTGCCAGAGGGTGCATATGCTTGGCAGAGACAGAGAAAGCAACCCCCAATAGGTAGTCATGTCTCAATCCCTTCTCTATCTCCCCATCCTGTCAGGATCAGAGCACCCTTGCCTTGATCATGGACTTTCAGCTTCCAGAATTGGGAGAAAATAAATACCTGTTGTTTAATCACCTGGTCTGTGGTATTTGTGTATGACAGCTCACATAGACTAAAATAACATGTGTACATTTGTATATGAAACTTTGGTATTGCTTTGAAAATTAAAGAGACTTATGAATGAAAATTCAGAAATACTCTATTAACTGTGTTTATATTCAAACCTTTCTTTTGTATTTAGCAATAATGAAAAGTATGTACTCTAAAAATAGTCCCGGAGTTAGACTATCATTTTATTTTTCATAGTAAGTGAGAAAATATTGTAAGATGAATCATATAAGAATTTTTATCTGTGTCCTTTTTTAAAATTATGTATGTCATTTAATGTACTATCATTCTTATCTTTTAATTTTCTATAGGGAACACGTACTCACCAGAGAAAGAATGAGAGAGAGAGAAAGTGAGAAAGGACTTGAACCACAATAGCCCATGTGGGAGTCCACAGCCTTAACCACCACACCACATGCTGACCTTTGTTTTGTGTTTTTGTTTTTATTTTTGTTTTTGTTTTTGTTTTAATCCAGTGTTCATTGAAATGTGGAAGTCTCTGAACTCTGACAGGTTCTTCCTCAAATCATGGCCTGCAGATGAGTATTGAGACTAGTTAAAAATACTTTTAAAAATTTAAATGATGTTGGGACCAGCAGATGGTGTAATGCTTATGTCCCTGGATACCCAAGTCCCAGACCTAGTGTCTTAAAACTCATGCTGGGCGTGTGTGCATGTGTGCCCCAAATCACAAGAAGATAATGGAGGAGAAGGGATTGCAGCATGGTCATCTCCTCTAGGGGCTGATTTCTCATTTTCCGTCTCTCTATCTCTGTCTCTCTGACAAGAGCATTGTGCCCTATAGCAAAAATATGTCTTTAAAGAAAAAAATTGAGTGATGCTTAGTGTTTCCTACCAATGCTGGCTTTATAATGCTTTACTTTGCTCTTTCAGATGCTCCTTCAAGAGCAAATCAAGGGCCAGCTCCACAGTCTAGCAGTATACACTGCTCAAGAGGCCAGAGCCCATATGATGACTGTTATTTCAAATCCCCAGTCCAGTCAGCCTGAAACACACCAGGCACACAGACGTGTGCCCAATCCAAAAGGCTGGAGGATGGAGGAAGGAGATCACAGCATGGCCAGACTCTGTGGTGGGTACTCGTCTTCTTCCTCTTTTTCTCTAGCGTGTGTGTGCATAGATACCCTCTATCGTGAATAAAGAAATTTTTATTTGTTTTTTTTTTTTAAGAGTTTTTTTGCTATAGGGCACGTGCACTGAACAGAGACAGAAAGCAAGAAATCACCCCCCAGGAGAGATCGTCACCCAGCGATCCCTTCTCCTCCATTCTCTTCTTGGTATTTTGGGCACACACGTACACACTTCCAGCATGAGTTTCATGCTGCTGGGTCCGGGACTTGAACCATGGTCGACTATGTGAGAGGCCAGCAATGTAACCAACACATCATCTGCTGGTCCCAGAAACTTTTTCGTAAATGAGCAATGCATCTTTGACAATGGTCAAGACAGAAGAAAGTCATTTGATGAAAAGTACTCTCTCCCCCTACCTTTACTACACAGTAAAGGTATGTGATATACAGTATGTGATATCAGCAAATCTTAACAAAAGTCAGAATACTCCATACCTTATACCATGTTTAACCTTTAACTAAAAAATACATATGATAGAAAAACACAACATATATTGAATATTGTCTGATAGTTTATCATAGTTCCTTTATTTCGATGTCTATTCAAAATATATACCATGAAGAGTTCTTATTCTATCTTACTATTATTTTTTTAAAGGGGGGGGGAGTTCACTTCTTTAAGATTAACCAAAAAGTTAAGCAAAACAAGCATAAGTACTGATGATTATTTTGTAGTTGTGTGTTGTACTGTGTTAGAATGGAAGCTAAAAAAGGACATAGAAAAAGTTTAACTCAACGATGTAAGGATTTTTGCACAAGAGCACTGAGGCAACCAGCTTGGAGGATTGAGTTTAGGATGGAACGCACAGGCAAGGATGAAAGGGATTGCCTTCAATAAAGGATTATTAGCACCTCCAAGGCAGGTATTAGCAGAACTACTTCCTTAATGACTGAATAAATTATCTTGGAGAAAGGAAGCGCAACTGAAAGAATATTGGTGACTTGGTTCTTCATTACACTCAATGAATACACTCTAGGTTTAGCATGAGGTGGAGACTTGAATCTCCTCGCTCTTGGTTGGCTTCTCATAGTGTGAACATCTGGCTACATTGTCTGTAATTCTGATGTTTAAAGACATGCTTGTTTTTTGGTAGAGCATGGTCTGTAAATACAAACCAATTTCTTCATTTGGCATTCTACTAAAAAAACACCAATACTGAAAGAAAAATGGCGGTATTGAACTTTTGGGGAGGCTATACGTCCATTTTCAATGAAGCACTTTCCTAAAGCTTTGTTTTTAAGTTTGATTTCTTTTCAAATTATTGTAAAATATTTTAGGAATACCAAAAGTATGCAATTTAAATTTGTTTTTCTTTATTTAGTTTGAACAAACGAAATGAAAATCTGAGTCCATGTTATAAGCACTTATTGAGTATCTATTCAATGCATATCATTTTGTTTCTCCTAACTACCTCATAAAGTGGTGTTATTGTTTCCATTTTACAGATAAGAAAACTAATGCTTGGAAAAATTAGAACTTACTCAGCTTGTAAAATGATACATCTAAGTTAAAACCCAAGTCTTCTTGAATTTAAAGTCTAGGCTCTTTTCTTCGTATCAACATTGTTTTCCTGGTTAAAATCCATTAATAACAAAAAAGATCGAATGTAAGTGAAATCTTGGTAATTATAAATGGAAATAAACAATCTCATTTCAGTAAAAAAAAAATATGCTAAATGAAAGAAAGAATATGACTCAGATCAATTTTATTTTAACAACAATACATTTAAGGAGCTAGTCTTATGGCCTAGCGAGCGGTTAAGGGATCCAGAACCCACATGACTGACCAGGCAGTTCAAATCCTGACCCTGCCAGCTTGAAAAACATGTTGAGTACCTGTGCATGTATGTCCAAAATCACTACAGGATGGAGAAATGGAGGAGAAGGGATTGGGTCTTGACCGAGTCCTATTGGGGGCTACACATTCTCTCTGTTTCTGTCTCTCTCTGGCAAGTGTAGGTACCCTCTGGCATTGAAAAATTTTAAATTAATTAATTAATTTTAAAAAGATGGGAAGCTGAGGGAGCAGAGACCAGGTCTATTTCAATCCCTCCTCAATACATGACCCAGCACAATTCTTGGCAAATACTTATTGAATGTATGAATCAGGATCTAGTTCAACTACAGTTACATTCTTGGAGAGAAATTAGCCAAGGTATAAAATAACGATGATAGGCAATGCATCCTAATGCATCATTAGGTAGGGTATTACACAGGCATAACCATTCACTTATTAATCCCTTTAGTTGTCTTACTCACTGGGACATGTTTTGGATTTTACTCTTAGCATTCTTTCAGGGACTTGACTGAGTACCTTCTAATGACTCCACTCACCCATAGCTGCAAGTTTTGCCTGGCCCACACAGACCCCATACTGCCTCCCATAGTCACATACGTTACCTCTACCTGACCTTTCCATCTAGGAGAAGAAGGGCCATATTGAGCTCACTGTGCTAAGATCTAAAAGGAACACATTGCAAATCTGCAGTACACAGTAGCTCTCCTCACTCATTGAGGTCTATAACCGCTTTTGAAATTATTACACTCTAATATTTGTAAATCTTCCTCACCACTAGATGAATTTCTCCCCGAAATTATGATGTCAGAGCTCTATAAGGTCCAGCCCTACAGCCTACTGATTAAGGGAGCTAGGTCCCACATGGCTGACCGTCATTCAAATCCAGGCCCCAGCCGCTTGAAAAACACACCAAGGAGGTGTGCATGTGTGCCCAAAATCCCAACAGGAAGGAGAAATAGAAAAAGGATTGCAGCAAAGCCATGCCCCCATTGGGAGGTTCTCTCTCTCTCTTTCTCTCTCTCTCTCTCTCTCTCTCTCTTTCTCTTTCTGGTGAGTGCATATACCTCTGGCAATTATGAAAGAAAAAAAATAGACTATATAAAAACAAGCCTAGGGGCCAGCAGATCTGTTTCCTTCTCTCTCTAACGTGAGTAGATGTATCCTATGGTGAAAACTTTAAAAGATAGTTCTCCTTTGGGAGAACCTCTTAGTAAGAAAGAACTCAGAAACTGGTTACCGTGTCTTAGGTGCTGTATGAGTTTGCTGGGGCTGCCGTAACAAAACGCCACACACTGTCTGCTGTAAACAACAGAAATGTATTTTCTCACAGTTTTGGAGCTAGAATTCCAAGATCCAGGTGCTGGTGAAGTGGATTTCCTCCAAGACCTCTCTTGTTGGCTTGCAGATGACCAACCTCTTCTTACCTCTTCACATGATCTTTTTCTCAGGACACGTGCACCCCTGGTGTCTCTGTGTGAGTCCAAATTTCCTTTTCCTAAGGACACTAGTCAGACTGGATTAGAACCCATACTGATGCCTCACTTTGACTTGCTTGCATCTTTAAGTACGCTGTCTCACGTTCTGAGATACCAGGGCTTAGGACTTCAACATATGAATTAAGGAGGGAGACCATAATTCAGTTCATAACATGTGCCTCCTCAGGTTCCTTCCACCCAATCTGCCTTGTAGACTCTCAGCATTTACCATGGATGACAAGTACTGTGCAGACAGCAGAATGCTGGAATCTGACTTCCTCCACATCTTCAGTTCTCAGAAGATACACCAGTCTGTGGAACATGGTATCTGGCTTTCTGCTTGACTGTCTAAAGGGGTCAGATGGTGTAAGCGAGAAATGAGACGAATGTGATGGATGGGGATATGAGAGAGTAGGATGCAGGTAGTTAAGTTCCTTGGATGGAAGACATGGAGGCACTGTTTCTTCACACAGCCTATCCTGAGATACACAACCTAGTGGAGCAGATGCACCTGCTGAGCCACCCACTGTCACTTGTGGCTTTGGTATGAAACGATGGCCACTATGCTTATGCATTGACTTGTATTGCTTCCCATTTTCCCCAGTTTAACTTCTCTTTTTCTCACTCTTGCAGCCATGGCTTTGCACCTCCCAAATACAACGTCATCACTTAGTCCTTGCCCCAGACTCTGTTTTCTAGCAACTTCGTCCTAGAACACGGTACACTCACCTGCTGGAAAATAAGACTCCAACAAAAAAAAAAAAAAAGAGAGAGAGAGAGAGAGAGAGAGAAAGAAAGAAAGAAAGAAAGAAAGAAAGAAAGAAAGAAAGAAAGAGGAAAGAGACCCTGGAGGCCAGCAGGTGGCATAGTGATTAAGGGTGCGAGATTCCCACATGGCCAACCGCAGCTTGAATCCCGGACCCAGTAGCTTGCTTTCTCACTTTCTCTCTCTCACTCTGTCCCTCTCTGGTCAAATTAAAATAAATTAATTAATTAATGAATAAAGTTCAATAAAATAATTCTTTGAAAAGAAAAGAGAGACCCTGTTAATTAGAGACAAATACTGACAAGGAATCTTGGGGATGATTCTGAGATTAATATCAGTTTATCAAGGACATGCTTCTGCATTAAGTGTGTTGAATCCAGAGGAATCATCACCAGTCTTTATGAAATAAAGACTTAGAAAGTGTATCAGCCAGTACCAACTAGAAAAACAGAAACCATCCTAAGAATTAAACAAAGAAAATTAATCCTTGAATTAGTCACACAGTGTGGGAGGCTGTGCACCAGTGAGTCTGCCAAGGTCATTTTTCATGAGTCTCTTACTATTGCCATCTTAGGCTCAGAGAGCAAACAAGTACAAAGGCCACAATTGGCTCCCCTTCAAAAACCTCACCTTCAACAGCACACTCTGATTGGCCACTTCCCAGAGCAAATCGGTGAGCTTAGAATCCCTCAGATTTGCATATCCAGGCACCTCATGATTGGTCCACAAAGCAACCAATCATAACCCACCTTTTGCTATCCTTCATTCAACCAATCACGGCCCACCAATGTGTATATAAGCACGATCCCTGGCCCATAATCGCCAGACAACTCTGAAGACCCTGAAGAACTGCCACACCACGCCATCTCTGGACGACCCTGAGCTGTGACACCGCGCCGTCTCCGGACGACCCTGAGCTGCAACGCCACGCCGTCTCCAGATGACCCTGAGCTGCGACGCCGCGTCGTCTCCGGACGACCCTGAGCTGTGACGCCGTGTCGTCTCCGGACGACCCTGAGCTGTGGCGACACCATGTCGGTTCCAGATGACCCTGAACACTGTGTCGTCTCTGTGCTGCCTGCAGTAAAGAGACGACCCTGAAGAGACACTGCATCGTCTCCGTGCTGTGATAGTGCGCCGTTTGTCCCGTCTCTCACTCCTTCCCTCAGGAAACCTGTTTTACTGTCCTGTGGGGCCGGGACAACACAGGTCATGAAAGAGCTGAGATGCTGAACAGAAGACTGTGAGGTAATCCAATGATTTGCAAAAGTTGCTACCACCTCTAAGTTGGAGAGACAAAAGAAAGCAGTATTTCTAGAGACCAGAGCCAGAGCCACTGGAGGAAGTTGGAACTGACTCGGTAGAGCAGAAGATACAGCTGATATGCAGCAGAGACAGAGAGAAAGGATGAAGCATCCAGCTTCATTCTTCCTCCCTGCCAGTAACTGCTGTTGCTTAAACCCAGGAAGAAACTATCTGATCCAAAAACCTAAGAAATACACAAGTGGGAGTTGATGTCTCTCATACAGTGCCATCTGAGGAAAGGATATGGATAGAACTAGTGGCCCACACTGAGAACTGGTCCAGAAAACAAGAAAGGTTAACTTGGAGAAATTGTTAGATGGCCAAGAATTTAATGGAGCAGGAAATGTACATTGGAAGAAAAAATATAACACAGTTCTAGCACAGTGGGGATTGGAATAAAACAGAGCTGAGTTCTGGGCCAGCAGGTGGCATGGTGGTTAAGGCACTGGATTCTCACATGGCAGTATTCAGTTTGAGTTCCAGACCTGGCAGCTGAAAAATCATGCCAGGTGCCTGTGCATCCATGCCCAAAATCCTGGGAGGAGAATGAAGGAGAAGGAATTGTGGTGTGGCCATGCCCCTCCTCTCCTTGCAGGGGTGATTTCTCACTTTCCCTCTGTGTGCCTTCTGTGTGTCTCTCTCTCCAAGAGCAAATGCTCTAAAACTTAAAAAAATAAGTTAAAAAAAAAAAAGACCTGAATTCAAGTGGAAAGATTTCTCTGTTGATTGGCATGTGAATCTTGGATAAGTCATTCAGTTTATCTGAACTAGTTTCCTCTTCTCACCCAGTTTTGTAAATATTGTATGAGATCACTTCTGTAAAGTGGTTAGCATATTATCTGGCACTTAACAAATTATCCATAAAAGACAACTCTTATAATAATGAGATGGTAACAATAGCCAATTGTCTTGATCTGAGTTCTTTTAAAAGCAAAGATCTGAATGAACTTGTTAATTTGGAAGATGATCCCATTGCAAGAGAATGGGAAACTGAGGCAGAGATGGAAGAAGCCAATGAGTGGGGGCATTAATGAGCAATTACTGCTGTGGGCAGAAGGAATTCAGTCTCACTGAGGATCCTCTTTAAAAACGATGTGTGATATTTTAGAAGTGCAAACTATTTTAAAGGGGTGAGAATGCTAGAATTTTACCCACTAATTCCCATCCCCACTGGAGGTCACTCAAGGCATTTGCTCCTGGGCACTTCTGGCCTACCTTTCATGAGGACTGAGGCACTGTCTCAGCCAGAGAACACCCTTGGGCAAAGAGATGCAGGAACCAAATGTGTACAGCTGTCTGCAGGAATCTTCAGGGTACACTGAGGAGTATCTATCGGTCATTTGCATTATCTGCTGCTGTCGTAACTGAAAACGAGCTAGGAATCGTAGACCAAATCCCACCTTAAATTAAAACAGCTGTACTTTCATGTTTCCCTAGACGAGTCCTTTTCAAACTTTTCTGACCAGTACCTTCAATTAGAAATATATTTTTACACTGTGACCCAGTACACGTGGAAAAGTCTTTGTATAAGTACACTGAAATGAAAATTTTATACAATAATGCTTACTCTTTTTAAGTACTCATACATTGATATTTTTCTATTCTGTTAGATTTTTTAAACAAAGATTATAATTGCCCAAATTGACTTCATGACCCTTTAAAGACCCTCAGTTCTTTATCTAGCTACTCTCAGTGTGGCCTGAAGCAATGATAAGGTAAGGAGCTTGAACCAGACATAACCGAAACTACATCACTACAAACTGAAGTCATTGAGCACTAATTTCAGCTGACTTTTTTTAATAGCAAAACATTCTCAGTGAAGGAAGTAGTATGTTGATCAATATTTTGACACTAACGCCTTTACTAGTCAGAGACAGCAAAAGAATGGTCCATTGAGCCATATTTTGAGTAACAATGCCCCAGGCCACACTGCAATGGGGTTTCAGAAAAATGGACTTAAGAGAGGGACCCGCGCTTCCTTCGACCTGAATTCAAGTGGAAGATTTCTCTGTTGATTGGCATGTGAATCTTGGATAAGTCATTCAGTTTATCTGAACTAGTTTCCTCTTCTCACCCAGTTTTGTAAATATTGTATGAGATCACTTCTGTAAAGTGGTTAGCATATTATCTGGCACTTAACAAATTATCCATAAAAGACAACTCTTATAATAATGAGATGGTAACAATAGCCAATTGTCTTGATCTGAGTTCTTTTAAAAGCAAAGATCTGAATGAACTTGTTAATTTGGAAGATGATCCCATTGCAAGAGAATGGGAAACTGAGGCAGAGATGGAAGAAGCCAATGAGTGGGGGCATTAATGAGCAATTACTGCTGTGGGCAGAAGGAATTCAGTCTCACTGAGGATCCTCTTTAAAAACGATGTGTGATATTTTAGAAGTGCAAACTATTTTAAAGGGGTGAGAATGCTAGAATTTTACCCACTAATTCCCATCCCCACTGGAGGTCACTCAAGGCATTTGCTCCTGGGCACTTCTGGCCTACCTTTCATGAGGACTGAGGCACTGTCTCAGCCAGAGAACACCCTTGGGCAAAGAGATGCAGGAACCAAATGTGTACAGCTGTCTGCAGGAATCTTCAGGGTACACTGAGGAGTATCTATCGGTCATTTGCATTATCTGCTGCTGTCGTAACTGAAAACGAGCTAGGAATCGTAGACCAAATCCCACCTTAAATTAAAACAGCTGTACTTTCATGTTTCCCTAGACGAGTCCTTTTCAAACTTTTCTGACCAGTACCTTCAATTAGAAATATATTTTTACACTGTGACCCAGTACACGTGGAAAAGTCTTTGTATAAGTACACTGAAATGAAAATTTTATACAATAATGCTTACTCTTTTTAAGTACTCATACATTGATATTTTTCTATTCTGTTAGATTTTTTAAACAAAGATTATAATTGCCCAAATTGACTTCATGACCCTTTAAAGACCCTCAGTTCTTTATCTAGCTACTCTCAGTGTGGCCTGAAGCAATGATAAGGTAAGGAGCTTGAACCAGACATAACCGAAACTACATCACTACAAACTGAAGTCATTGAGCACTAATTTCAGCTGACTTTTTTTAATAGCAAAACATTCTCAGTGAAGGAAGTAGTATGTTGATCAATATTTTGACACTAACGCCTTTACTAGTCAGAGACAGCAAAAGAATGGTCCATTGAGCCATATTTTGAGTAACAATGCCCCAGGCCACACTGCAATGGGGTTTCAGAAAAATGGACTTAAGAGAGGGACCCGCGCTTCCTTCTCTCTTCCTCGGCGCTGCCTGTGGAGGTGGCCGCCATCTCTTACCCGGCGTCATGGCTGCCCTCCGGCCCCTCGTGAAACCCAAGATCGTCAAAAAGAGGACCAAGAAGTTCATCCGGCACCAGTCAGACCGATATGTCAAGATTAAGCGCAACTGGCGGAAACCCAAAGGGATTGACAACAGAGTGCGGAGGAGGTTCAAAGGCCAGATCCTGATGCCCAACATCGGTTACGGCAGCAACAAGAAAACGAAGCACATGCTGCCCAGCGGCTTCCGGAAGTTCCTGGTCCACAACGTCAAGGAGCTGGAAGTGCTGCTGATGTGCAGTAAGTCCTACTGTGCTGAGATCGCCCACAATGTCTCCTCCAAGAACCGTAAGGCCATCGTGGAACGGGCAGCCCAGCTGGCCATCAGAGTCACCAATCCCAACGCCAGGCTGCGCAGTGAAGAAAACGAGTAG
>NW_006159731.1:1051723-1053516 GCF_000334495.1 Tupaia belangeri chinensis | reverse complement strand
TTGGTTCTACATAAACCCCCCACCCCCCCCCCCAAAAAAAAGAGAGGGACCCGCAAATGGTGTAATGGTTATGTCATTGGACTCCCACATGGTGGACCATGGTTGGAGTCCCAGATCTGAAAGCTTAAAATATGCCGGGCACATGTGTGTCAGTGCCCAAGATTCTGAGGGAAGAATGCAGGAGAAGGGGTTGTGGTGTGTCCATCCCCCCATGGGGGGTAGTGGTGGTTTCTTACTTTCTGTCTTTCTGGTGAGCACGCACACCCCATAGGAAAAATCTCTAAAAAAAATGGACTTAAGAGAAAAAAAAATTCTAACACTCATCCTTCTCTATTGTAAAAAGGTTCCTAGCCCAAAACTTATTCAGTATTTCTTGGGATCTCATAGGGACATCTCTAATTAAGCCACCAAGCCACATATACAAAAGCTTCTCGCCCTCTCCCTAGTGCCAAAGACTTGAAGCAAGGGTAAACATTACTATCGCCCTATCCCCTATACCCTAACAAGAAGGATCCCTTGGTCCATATTCCTGTGTTCCTTGCCTCCCTGGTCCTGCAGCTGCTCAGCATATTGGGATATAAGGTTCAGGCTTCATTTCTGTGGACTAAGAAAAGAGAAACTGGCTCCCACACTGCAACTGTGGGCCCCCATTCTAGGTTCCAGAGGATCCGGAAGCAAGCCCTCACCAGACACTGAATCTGCCTAGCACCTCTATCTCGAACTTGCAAGGTGCCAGAATCATGAGAAACAAATGTTTTTTTGTTTAGTTTTTTGTGTTTTTTTGAGAGGTTTTTGCTATAGGGCTCGTGAGCTTGCCAGACAGACAGAGACAGACAGAGAGACAGAAAGTGACAGAAAGTCCCTAACCCTGGACCCAGTGGCTTAAAACTCACGCCAGGCGCGTGTGCGTGCGTGCCCAAGATCCCGAGAGGAGAATGGAGGAGAAGGGACTGTGGCGTGACCATCCCCCCCGGGGGGTGATTTCTCACTTTCTGTCTCTCTGTCTCTCTGTCTGGCGAGCGCACGCGCCCTATAGCAAAAACCTCTCCAAAAAAAAATAAATAAATAAGAGAGTAGATAGAGATTGAGAGCAAAAGGCATAAGGAAAGGGAGTAAGAAATGTTCTATATCTTGATTATGGTAATGGTTATAACTCATTGGTTTGTACCTTTAAAATCGGTGCACTTACATGTACGTGACTTACACTTCAAGAGGTTTCATGTTTTAAAAGGTTATACTTGAACTCCACACAACTAAAAAGATTGTGAGTGTTATCTCCTAGGCATGCCAATTGATATAAAAATGCTTGAGCAACAGGTTTAGGAGATTTTTAAAGTTGGTTCTCTGTATTCCAACTAAAGTCAGCAATTTGGTTAATGACCACAGTAAGAGAGAAAACAGTGGCTCACTTGGTGGATTTAATCTATTCCCTAGTTTAAGCAGTTGTTAAGTTACAGCTTCTGCAGTGGACAGAATAGTTACTAGGAAAATGTACTCACCGAGAATGCTTTCCTGAGTGAAATTCAAACACACTTGAGAAATCCAAATGTGAGTCAATTTTCCAAGGCAGAAACCTCTGCTGAACTAATCCTAGCCTCAGAAGGGAGGGTTAAACAGAAGCACAATTCATAACTTTTCTTACATTTTTTCTTCTGTGTCGACAGCATTTATCTTTTAGTGCTATCTTGAAATCTGTCTTCCCCTGGACTAGGACTCTTCAGCCTGGAACACATAGAAATAGTATGACAGCCAACAGTTGTTTCTGAACAAACCAGCCATAAAAGAGAAATCAC
>NW_006159731.1:1030937-1049060 GCF_000334495.1 Tupaia belangeri chinensis | reverse complement strand
GTTTCAAAATAAAGCCACAACCCCCCCCCCCAAAAAAAAGAGAGGGACCCGCAAATGGTGTAATGGTTATGTCATTGGACTCCCACATGGTGGACCATGGTTGGAGTCCCAGATCTGAAAGCTTAAAATATGCCGGGCACATGTGTGTCAGTGCCCAAGATTCTGAGGGAAGAATGCAGGAGAAGGGGTTGTGGTGTGTCCATCCCCCCATGGGGGGTAGTGGTGGTTTCTTACTTTCTGTCTTTCTGGTGAGCACGCACACCCCATAGGAAAAATCTCTAAAAAAAATGGACTTAAGAGAAAAAAAAATTCTAACACTCATCCTTCTCTATTGTAAAAAGGTTCCTAGCCCAAAACTTATTCAGTATTTCTTGGGATCTCATAGGGACATCTCTAATTAAGCCACCAAGCCACATATACAAAAGCTTCTCGCCCTCTCCCTAGTGCCAAAGACTTGAAGCAAGGGTAAACATTACTATCGCCCTATCCCCTATACCCTAACAAGAAGGATCCCTTGGTCCATATTCCTGTGTTCCTTGCCTCCCTGGTCCTGCAGCTGCTCAGCATATTGGGATATAAGGTTCAGGCTTCATTTCTGTGGACTAAGAAAAGAGAAACTGGCTCCCACACTGCAACTGTGGGCCCCCATTCTAGGTTCCAGAGGATCCGGAAGCAAGCCCTCACCAGACACTGAATCTGCCTAGCACCTCTATCTCGAACTTGCAAGGTGCCAGAATCATGAGAAACAAATGTTTTTTTGTTTAGTTTTTTGTGTTTTTTTGAGAGGTTTTTGCTATAGGGCTCGTGAGCTTGCCAGACAGACAGAGACAGACAGAGAGACAGAAAGTGACAGAAAGTCCCTAACCCTGGACCCAGTGGCTTAAAACTCACGCCAGGCGCGTGTGCGTGCGTGCCCAAGATCCCGAGAGGAGAATGGAGGAGAAGGGACTGTGGCGTGACCATCCCCCCCGGGGGGTGATTTCTCACTTTCTGTCTCTCTGTCTCTCTGTCTGGCGAGCGCACGCGCCCTATAGCAAAAACCTCTCCAAAAAAAAATAAATAAATAAGAGAGTAGATAGAGATTGAGAGCAAAAGGCATAAGGAAAGGGAGTAAGAAATGTTCTATATCTTGATTATGGTAATGGTTATAACTCATTGGTTTGTACCTTTAAAATCGGTGCACTTACATGTACGTGACTTACACTTCAAGAGGTTTCATGTTTTAAAAGGTTATACTTGAACTCCACACAACTAAAAAGATTGTGAGTGTTATCTCCTAGGCATGCCAATTGATATAAAAATGCTTGAGCAACAGGTTTAGGAGATTTTTAAAGTTGGTTCTCTGTATTCCAACTAAAGTCAGCAATTTGGTTAATGACCACAGTAAGAGAGAAAACAGTGGCTCACTTGGTGGATTTAATCTATTCCCTAGTTTAAGCAGTTGTTAAGTTACAGCTTCTGCAGTGGACAGAATAGTTACTAGGAAAATGTACTCACCGAGAATGCTTTCCTGAGTGAAATTCAAACACACTTGAGAAATCCAAATGTGAGTCAATTTTCCAAGGCAGAAACCTCTGCTGAACTAATCCTAGCCTCAGAAGGGAGGGTTAAACAGAAGCACAATTCATAACTTTTCTTACATTTTTTCTTCTGTGTCGACAGCATTTATCTTTTAGTGCTATCTTGAAATCTGTCTTCCCCTGGACTAGGACTCTTCAGCCTGGAACACATAGAAATAGTATGACAGCCAACAGTTGTTTCTGAACAAACCAGCCATAAAAGAGAAGTCACTGATAAGAGAAACAATTAACATTATTAATTTTAAATTACTGTCAGTAAAAACAGTGCTATATTAATTGCTATGATGCCTGATGCTAAGCAGCCTCTCCCTTGTCTTTGTATTTGAAGAAAGTGAAAAAAGCAATTCAATACTAAGTTTGTAACTGTGCTGGCCATACTGTGCTGTTACCCTTGTCCTTCTCTAAATGGAATTCCAAAATGGCTGCTGTCCCAAGTCAGCCCCTCCTGGACCCCTCAGCTTTTATTTATTTTCTACTCTCTTATTCCAGCAACTGAGGAATGAGAGAAAGAAAAAATTGTATTAGTCCGGGTTATCTAGAGAAATAGAATTAATAGAATATACATATAGAGAGATCTATGAGGGAAATTTTATTATGGGAATTGGCACATTTGATTATGGAGGCCAAGAAGTTCCACAATCTGCCATCTGCAAGGTGAAGATTCAAGAAAATCAGCAGTGTAAGTTAGTCCAAGTCTCTAGGCCTGAGAGCCAAGGAAGCCACTGGTATAAATCTCCAAGTCCAAAAACCTTACACCCAGGAACTCTAGTATCTACAGACGAGAGAAGATGTATGTTCCAGATCAAGAAGAGAGAGCATGGACCAGCAGTTAGCGTAATGGCTATGTCGCTGGACTCCCACGTAGTCGACCGCAGTTCATGTCCCGGACCCGGTGGCTTAAAACTCACGCCGGGCGCATGTGCATGCGTGCCCAAGATCCTGAGAGGAGAATGGAGG
This sequence comes from Tupaia belangeri chinensis, assembly GCF_000334495.1. NCBI lineage: Eukaryota > Metazoa > Chordata > Mammalia > Scandentia > Tupaiidae > Tupaia > Tupaia belangeri. Next base: position 1,046,523 of record NW_006159731.1, on the reverse strand, counting down.
AGAAAGGATTGTGGCGTGACCATTCCCCCTGGGGGGTGATTTCTCGCTTTCTGTCTCTCTGTCTCTCTCTGTCTGGCGAGCGCACGCGCCCTATAGCAAAAACCTCTCCAAAAAAAGGAGAGAGCAAATTTACCTTTCCTCCACCTTTTGGTTTTATTCAGGCTTTAACGGCTTGGATGATATCTGCCCGCATTGGTAAGGGTGAGCCTCTTTCCTCAGTCAACTGATTGAAATGTTAATCTCTTCCAGAGACGCCTTCACAGATGCACCCAGAAATAATGTTTTGCCTACTATCTAAGCATCCTTTAGGCCAGTCAAGTTAAAACAAAATCAACCATCACAAGAAACGAAGCAATTGCCAGCCACATAAAATGTTCCCTTTTTTCTACTCTTATTTTGACAGGGGAATCCGAGAACCCCATTATCTGCAACACCTTTTTCCTGGTGGAGGAGGCCAAGAGCTAATTCTGCCACCGTCACGACAATGCATCCATAGGAAACCAAGAAGATCCCTTATGTCAAGTAAGCATGCTGAGCGAGCGCAGGACAGGAAAGGTCAGTGAGTCCAGAGGAAACTGAAAGCCAGTTAGCAAGATCTAAGAGACCATAATAAAAAAAAGACACATGATAACTAGTGTTGGGAAGGATGTAGAAATATTGGACCCCTCATACACTGCTGGTGGGAATGCAAAATGGTACAGCTGCCTTGGAAAACAGTCTGGCAGTTCCTCAAAAGGTTAAACATAAAGTTATCACATGACTCAGTAATTCCACTCCTAGCTCTACACCCAAGAGAAATGAAAACATATGTCCACACAAAAACTTGTACAAAAATGCCATAGCACCATTATTCACAATCACCAAAAAGTGGAAACAATCCAAATGTTCATCAGCTGGAGAATGGATAAACAATGTAGTATATCCATATAATGAAATATTCAGCCTTAAAAGGGAAAACATTATGCTACATTGAAAGAAACCAGCCATAAAGGACCACGTATTGTATGATTCCATTTATATGAAATGTCCAGAATAGGCAGATCCATGTAGACAGAAAGTAGATTTAGTGGTTGCCTCAGGCGGAAGGCATGGAGGGATTGGGGGTTGATGGATAAGGAGTGCAGTGTTTCTTTTTAGAATAATGAAAACGTTCTAAAATTGATTGTGACAATGGTTGCATAACTCTGCATCTATACTAGAAGCCATTAAACCATACACTTAAATGGGTGAATTGTGTGCTATGTGAGTTGTATTCCAATAAAGCCACTACAAGAAAAAAATGAAAAAAAAAAAAAAGGGACCAAGGCAGGAATGAAGAACTCAGAAGTTGGTAAGAGGGAGAGGTTGAGAGAGAGAGAGCAGACAAGTGGCTTTAGGTTGTTCCTACACCAGACACTGAGTGCTGCAGCTATGGCTGGGTCTGTGCGTGCTGTAAAATGAGGCGATGACACGACAACTGAATCTAAGGGTCAAGGGTGGTGTAGACATCAATCATCCAGAGAGATGCTGTTTTGTAACCGAAGATGGCTCTTATACTTGCTGTTAGTGAAGAATTCCCAAGAGGCTACTCTTGTGTTTGGTAATTTGGTGGAGGCAGGAGGTGGGAACTGGGTTTATTTGCTTATTTAGGTCTTCAGAGAAAAGAGACTGAGTTATTCATACTCATTTCAATACTCTGACCCCATATAGGTCCTTTTTTTTTTTGCATATTCCTTTGCTTAAGGCCTTTTTACTCCTACATCCCACCCACCCAACCTCTCTGTAATGAGCATAACGAATCTTTTTGCTTATTTGTGTATATTTGCATATTGAATGTCATCAATTTGCATGCATATTTTTATGTGTCTTAAATTCAGTACATATTATCATATTAGGTATTTCTCTTTTTTTCTTTTTTATCACTCTACACTTTAATCTTAAGACCCATTCAATCTGTTAGAGGTAAATCAATATAATTTTTCTTGCTTTGCTTCCAAGTTTAGTTTCATTTTTTTTATTTTGAGTTTGGATTTTTTTTAAATGTTGTGGTGCCAGCAGGCTGCATGGTGATTAAGGCACTGGACTCCCACATGGTCAACCATGGTTCAAGTCTTGGACTTGGAAGCTTGAGAATCGTGTCAGTGTGCAGGCGTGCATGCCCAAAATCCTGAGATAAGAATGGAGGAGAAGGGTTTGTGGCATGGCCATCCCCGAAGGGATGATTTCTCACTTTCCTTTTGTCTGTTTCTCTCTGTTTCCTTCCAGGGAGTGCATGCACACGGCCTTATGACAAAACAAAACAAATTTTAAAAGTTGTACTTTCTTTGTTTATTTATATTGCCAGGGGTTGCATATGTTTCCCAGAGAAAAAGCGAGAAGAAGAACCCACAATGGGGGAACCAGCAGTTAGCGTAATGGCTATGCCGCTGGACTCCCACGTAGTCAATTGCGGTTCGCGTCCCGGACCCGGTGGCTTAAAACTCACACTGGGTGCGTGTGCATGCATGCCCAAGATCCCGAGAGGAGAATGGAGAAGGGATTGCGGCGTGACCATCCCCCCGGGGGGTGATTTCTCGCTTTCTGTCTCTATGTCTCTGTCTGTCTGGCGAGCGCACGCGCCCTATAGCGAAAACCTCTCCAAAAAATAAAAAAAGAACCCACAATGGGGTCCAGTTAAACCACAATCCCCTCTCCTCAGTTTTCTTTCCTGTCAGGACTCGAGGTGTGCAAGCACACACGGTAAGCATGTTTCTCAAGCCTCTAGACAGAGCTGGAATACAAATCAGAGTTGGCCACATGACATCCCCCTCTACGCACAGCACTCATCCACTATGCTATGAGGCTATCCCCAATTTTTTAAAATTATTTTTAATTGACACAATAATTCTACATACTTATAGGATCTAGTGCTGTTTTTTTGGTCAATGAATCCAATGTGTTACCATCAAATCAGGGTAAGTTGCAATCTAGCACCTAAACATGTGTCATACTTTGTGTTGATAGCATTTAAAATCTTCTCTTCTAGCTACCTTTAAAAAAAACGTTTTGAAGCTGTTCATATCTAACTTTGCAATATAAAAAAAAAAAAAAAAAAAAAAACGTTTTGTTATTTTCTCCCATCAAAGGGAGAGACAGAAAGAAAGAGAAAAAGAGAGGAGAAAAAGCAGAGACAAGCAGCCCAACAGGGTGTCTATGCCACAATCCTACTGCCCAGCCTCAACCAACCAGGAACATGGGCACATGTTACATGCTTAGCATGTAGAGAGAGCCCTCAGGATTCAAAGCCAGGGAACTTCCCACATGGACTCACCATTGCAGAGTGTCATGCTACTGCTGCACGATGGTTGGCCATCACTTCTGGTTTTCTTAAAATATACAATCAATAATTGTGACCTGTAGTCACCCTGACGTGCTATAGAACACCAGAACTTATCCCACCTATCTAACTGTAATTTGTACCCAAGAGCCACACCTCCCTATTCCCCTGCCTCTCCACTCTTGCCAGTCTCTAGTAATCACTATTCTCTAGATGTCTTAGCTTCTCATCACTCACTGGTGTGTACACTACACTTTACATATCTAAAATGCCTATGATTAACATATAGGTTGCCTACTTCTCTTGGCTACTCCAAATAATGTGTGGTATCCATGGAATGGGCCTCCCAGATCTCCAACCACAGAAGCATAATTGACCCAAGGCCCCACCTACCTTGCTCTAAAATCACCTTGGGTTTCTCCTCGGGTTTCCCATGGGTTGCTCCCAACCAGTGACTGAGTGCAGCAGTCACTGAGACGAGGTCGTTCCTTGAAAACACAGGATTCCCTTCATAGCTGACTTTGGCTTGGAATCCATCTTCCTGGTGGATGTGAAGAAACTTCCTTGAGATGTTTCCATCAGCTCTCCTTGCCTCTCCACTTCACTTGGGGTCAGACTGGCATTGTGGTCTGAAGATTCCCATCCCTCCCCATGTTCCTTCACAGGTATTCTCCCTAATAAAATCTTGGTACATTTAATTGACTTAGTCTAGATCTTGGCATTGGTTTCTTAGATAACCCAGGCTAACCACTTTACCAGACATCCTGTACATATCCTCTAATAAAGGTGAGTGAAGATTTTAGGGGATATACATCTAGGAGGGAAATTGCCCCTGGAGTGGCTGCTCCTATCTGTATTCTTACCAGCAGTGCATGGGGTTCCACCTTTTAATGTCATTATCCAGTTATCTTGGGCCTAAGAAGTATAGACGGATAACCTCTTTGTTGCTTTAAATTCCTTTTTTTTTTTTGGAGAGGTTTTTGCTATAGGGCACGAGCACTCGCCAGACAGAGAGAGACAGAGAGACAGAAAGCGAGAAATCACCCTCCAGGGGGGATGGTCACGCCGCAATCCCTTCTCCTCCATTCTCCTCTCGGGATCTTGGGCACGCACACACACACGCCTGGTGTGAGTTTTAAACCACCGAGTCCGGGATGCGAACCGCGGTCGACTACGTGGGAGTCCAATGACATAGCCATTACGCTAACTGCTGGTTCCCTAAATTCCTTTTTTTTAATTACTAAAATTATCGATGATGTCTTTAATGCTTATTTGTCTTTAGAAATTGTTTTCCATTAAGAGCCTGTGACATGCCCCACCCTTTTTTGGTTGTTTCTGTTGCTTTCTTTTTCTTTTGGGTTTTAGAAATTCGTTACACCTTCCAGATATTGAATCCTTGTTTGTTTTAGATGTGGCAAACATCTCCCAATTTATTATGTAGCAACTTTGTCCACGATGTCTTCACCTGAACAAGGAGTCCTTGGGTTTAATGTACTGAAGATCATCATAGTAGAGGGTGGAGGGAAGGCTGTGCACGCATCGTGGTCAAGGGCTTGAATCATGATTAGGTACACCCAGACTTCATTCCTGGCTCACCAGTTTCCAGATGTTACCTAGTTAAATTACCTCTTTTTGTTTGTTTGTCTTAACCTTTCTTTTTCCTACTCCCAACTATTCGAATGATCTGACCAAATGTTATCAAAACAAAGACTATAGATAATACCAAATCCTTTAAACATGACTACCCAAATACTATTTCTTGGCATAAATAATCTTCATGGTGTGAGATGAAGTGACCTTAAATCATTGTAAAGCTTTCCTGGCAGCTCCGACCTGCCTGTCATTTTCAAATTCAACAAGAGCAGTGCTGTACCTCCCGGCTGCCAAATGTACTTCTTCAACAGGGAACTGATTAAGTAATGTCACCCACCATTTTATTAGTCTCTGCTGGTTATTAAGGGATAAAATATAGTTGGGAGGGTAAGCAGGAACCCAAGGATTTGGTGTTGTATTTCGCTGAGTACTAACTGAATTTGGTATCCCCCATCAAGCCTTCGTTTGTGGTTGTTGCTGTCTACCTCACAGTTTGGCTTTTTTCTTTTCATTAAAGTGCCACACATGTTAGATCCTATATCAGATTCTGTTTTTATATACTGGGTTCACATTGGTTTACTGTAAAATGGAAATTCTTGTAACTGTCTCAAGACATTCATGAATGTACCCAGCTCCTTAATACAACAAAAGCCTGTCCCCTCAACTTCACGGTTTTTAAAGACACGGTATTTAGCATGTAACCAAATAGAAAAAACATGGACTATAGGGATCACTTCAATTCTAATTTGGTCATTCATACTGTTAATGGTTAATATCAATCGTATGACTTGATCGGATATCCATGTTTTATGTTCAATCGTTAAGTAATCTGAGGTGAGTGCTGGGAAAGTTCCTTCTCTTTTAACTTTTTGTCTCCCAGATGGGGATAATTTGAAAGCATCCTACTGATCTGATGCAATTGAGATAGGTAATCGGTTGATATCCTAAAAAATTAAGAATTATTAAATACCATTCATGTAGGTGATATTTCTCTTCATTTAAATCATGAAAATGGGAACCAGCAGTTAGCTAATGGCTATGTCGCTGAACTCCCACGTAGTCGACCACGGTTCGCGTCCCAGACCCGGTGGCTTAAAACTCACGCCGGGCATGCGTGCGTGAATGCCCAAGATCCCGAGAGGAGAATGGAGGAGAAGGGATTGCGGTGTGACCATCTCCCCGGGGGGTGATTTCTCACTTTCTGTCTCTATGTCTCTCTCTGTCTGTCTGGCGAGCGCATGCGCCCTATAGTGAAAAAATCTCTCCAAAAAAAAAAATAATAAAAATGTGCATTTATTTATATATCTTAATGCAGGACATAGGCCATTGCTTTGAGAATAATTTGCTAATTGTACTTTGCATCTTTATTTATATTTATTTACTTTACCTAGTCCAGATCTATAATGCATTGATAACAATTTCCAATTTGGGCTTCTCATAAGTGTAGCAAAAACTTGTATCTTTTAGATTTTTTACCATTCTTTTCTGCCTTTTCATAGTTGTTCTTATTCAAATGGAATTGAAGAAGTTTTTTTTTATTAGCAAAGCATTTCACTTAATTTTTTTTTTGGAACAACTCTTCAGTCATATTTAGTCAGTTTCTGTACTATTTAATTAAATTGTACAATTATAATGAGCACAATAGTCACAAATAGGTTTAGGGACAAACACCACTTCTGTTTGTAAGCATATGACTCACCATGTGTCACACTGAACAGAGGCAGAGTCCTTGAGTACAAATGGTCCCCATGCCCTTGGAATTGTTCCTTGTGGGTTATGGAGAAAATGGAGAGCTTGGAAAATCTCATGAATTGCTTAAGTGAGACTGCTTAAGAATTTCCATGGTGGTTTAAGGCGCTGGTTTTCCACATGGTCGACTGCAGTTTGAGTCCTGGACCTGGTGGTTTGCTTTCTTGCTTTCTCTCTCTCTGTCTCTCTCTGGTCAAATTAAAAAAAATTAATAATGATAACAAAAAGAATTAAATAAATATTAAACAAATAATTTCCATTCTCTATCTTTTAACTGGTTGTGCTGAACATTGTTCCTGGGATCGTGTAAGTGCTCAGTAATTGTTCACCATTATTAATTCTAGATCAGTGGTTCTCATTCCTTGGTGATCTGTCTCTTCTTCCTTCCCTCCTAATCCTCTCACCACCACCACCACCACCACCACCGACACACACACCAAGAACATTCAGCAATGTCTGGAGACATTTTGGTTGCCCTAACTAGAGAGGTGGAACTAGTATCCAGTGAGTAGAGGCTAGATGTCCTAAACATCTCTCAACACCCAGGACAGCTCTCTATAACAAAATGTCAGTAGTGCCCAGGTGGAGAAGCCTGTCCTCCACTATATGTATGCTTCTGGAGAACAAGAACCAAATAACTGTTAAAATTGACAATGGTATCTCCAGCACTTCGTACTACTCATGGTCCATAAGAAATCCTGAATAAATCTGTATTGGCTCATTGATGCAAACTGACTAAATGAGAGAAATGCCTCTGAGGCACATCCTCAGAGTTAAACCTGAAGCTTCAAAGAAATACAGACCAATACCTCCTCAAAAAAGTTCATCCAGGCCATCCTGTGCCTGATTCTGCCTCCTGTCTATTACAGCTGGTAAACTGCCATTGGTTTGATACAATCTGCCTATACAGTTTTTGCATGTCATATTTACCTAGTAGGAATTTGTTTTTACTATTATTCTTTTGGTAATTGACCTCTGGCCGGATCCCTGGACTTTGCTCCCAACCTGCAATTCAGCTTGGCCCACTGCTCTGCAGAGGCAGCCCTCCACCCATCCACTGGAGTTCACGCCCGCTCCCGCCTAGAGCCCGGCTGTTTGCTTCAGCTCTGCCTCTGGCACAGAGGAGATTAGACAAAGCTAGAATGTGAGGTGTGGGTGTGAGAACACAACAGAAGAGAGCAAAAGAAGCCTAGTCCAGGGAATCAGAACTGGCTTTTCACCCTTACGCTATAGTTTATCAATAGTATCTTAGATAAAATCTTACATTTACCTTTTCTTAACCTCAGTTTTCTCATCCATAAAATAGAAACAATAGTGCTTTTCAACTTATTTCACAAAGGAGTTTATAATAAAATGATAACATAAAAGTAATTTTCAGAAAAATATACAAACAACCTAAAACAAATGTCTTTGGTAAGGTCAAAAAAGCAACTTTAAGGGAACCAGCAGTTAGTGTAATGGCTATGTCGCTGGACTCCCACGTAGTCGACCACGGTTCACTTCCCGGACCCGGTGGCTTAAAACTCACGCCGGGCACATGTGCGTGCGTGCCCAAGATCCCGAGAGGAGAATGGAGGAGAAGGGATTGCGGCGTGACCATCCCCCCTGGGGGGTGATTTCTTGCTTTCTGTCTCTCTGTCTCTCTTTGTCTGTCTGGCGAGCGCACGCGCCCTATAGCGAAAATCTCTCCAAAAAAAAAAGAGAAAAAGCAACTTTAAAAAAAAATAGGGCCAGCAGGTGGCATGGTGCATGAGGCACTGGACTCCCACATGGCTGGCTGTAGTTCAAGTCATGGACCTGATGGCTAGATTCTCACTGCCCCCCACCCCATCTCTCTGGTAAATACACATGCCCGATAGCAAATTTTCAAAAATAATAACAATAATTACAAATAAAATAAGTAATTATTTTTAAAAATTGGGTGTGGTGGTTGAAGTACTGGACTCACACATGACTATGTAAGCACTTTCTGATTGGTAAGTACACTTGCTGTATAGCAAATTAAAAATAATAAAATTAAATTAAGTAATTCTTTTAAAAAAACGTTAAAATAGGGGCCAGCAGGTGTTATGGTGGTTAAGGTGCTAGACATGGTTGACCATAGTTCAAATCCCAGACCTGCCAGCTTGCTTATATATATATATATATATATAAAACTTTAACACTGTTGCACTCTCAGTCATATAAGACATGTGTATGATGTTTAAAATTTATAAAGGGCTTTATCTTTTTACCTTTATATCCCTGTAAGGCAGGCAGAGAAATGGTATTCCCATTTCACAGATGGAAAAACTGAGCCTCATAAAGGTGAGTGCTTTGCATAGTTTAAATAGGTAGTGTGTTCTAGGGGGACTGGATCAGGACACAGCCCTGTGCTCTTTCCACTGTGTTACCTGGCTACTAAGCAGGTCCTTTGAAGACACATTAAAATAATTTAGATAAAATAATACAAAACGATCACATTATGAGAAGATTTGGCATAAAAAGAAGCTGAACAGCACATACCCTAAGAATACTTTCATAGCCATATTCTAGAACGAAAAATGTAGACATTATAAAACTGGAGAGCATTTGCCTTTTCCTTGTTTTGAAACATTTTGCTTGGAGAGGATTCGAATATGACCTTGAAATCTCTCTACTCATTCCAGTTTTGGCTCTTCTTTTCATGGTATGAATCTATAGAATGACAAATGCCATCACTTTCAATTCATGCATGACTGTTGCCTTTGTCACTATGGGATTCAGCCAGGTCTAGAGATACTTACACGGACTGCGGGGGAGGAGGCACTGGGACTTGAAAGTATCTCCGTGCCCAGAAGTAAAACACAAGGGAGCACGAAGAAACTACACAGCTGCGGCTAAAGTTAGGTCTGGTTTTTCACGGGCAGAGCCAGTGCAACTGCAAAGTTCTCAGTAAGCAGGGGGGGGGGAAGAGGGCTCCAGTAAGGGTGTGGAGCACAACGACGGGCATTCAAGGTGGATCACCCTTCGAAGTACAGGAACCAAGCCAGGCGTCTGTTAGCAGTGGGGAATTTGTGAGTCTGTTCCCTGGGAACTGGACTAGCAAGGGAAAAGGAGGCCCCTATTATAAGAGGAATAGGGACACTGGCCAGGTTATTGGGAGTAGACTTAAAGACAGAAGCCTAGATGCAAGAAATGGGGCATGTGAGAGAAGACTGAGAATTCAGGAACAGGTGGATATAAGGACCTCTGTGAGGGCTGACTAACTGAGTTGGAGCAGGTAGACAGATTAGGTTTCAGGCTGGACAAAAGAGGCAGTGGATTAGCCATGATCAGCGGCCCATGGGGTCTGTGATAATTTCTACTGTCACAGCATGAGCATAGTGCTGGGCACACCTAGATATCTGGGCACCAGGACATTCCATCCCATGTGCTGCTCTAGAAGTAGATGCACAGGTGGTACCACCGTGCTATTATTAGAAAGGTAAATGTTGGGGGGACATGATTAAGGGCACTGGACTTCCACATAGCTGACCAGGTCCCGGACCTGGAGGCTTGCGCTCTCTCGCTCGCTCTCTCTCTCTTTCTCTCTCTCTCTCACGTGTGTGTGTGTGTCTGGAAATACCAAAATAATAATAATAAATAAAGTTAAATAAAATAATTATTATCAGAAAAAAGAAAGAAAGGTAAAGGAAAATTTGGAAAGCTCTGAGTTTGGTTTTAAATATTTAAAGTATTTTCTGCAACTTTTGCTCTCTGATGCATCCTCTCACCCACTCATAGACGTCCTCCAGACAGCCAGTCTTGTCTTCTGAAACTTGCGAGCAGTTTTCTCAGACACAGCCCATCAGGGACATTAAAGTGAAAGGGAACATAGGAGGAAAGGAGCCAGGGAGAGAAAGGAACAAGCTCTAATAGAGGTCTAAATAGGAAAAATACTGAAAAGGAACTGGCTTTAAGAGAAAATAAGGATGACTACCCAAAGCATTTTGTGCTAGGACTGAATCACTGTTGTGTATAAATCTTCTCACTGCTGATCTACAAAGGAATAAATGGCTGAATGAACAAATCAAAAAATGCATCAAAGAATCAATGGACTGAAAAATGGGTGAATGTTGAGGATACGAAAATGGCAATGCAGTCGTCATCATGTAGGTATGTGTATGTGTAGGAATATGTGTGTGCGTTTATGAAGGAGGAAAAGTTCAAAGGGTTACGGTTGTAATAGGTATGCAATGGGCTACCCAGAAGTCACAAGCCTCAAAGTACTTCAGAAACCCTCAACCATAAAATGGTGACAGACGTGTGTAACAGCTGCGCCCTCACAGCTGACAGCTGTCATGTTCAACTCTCCCCTTCCCCCTTCCAACCACAGAGTACGAAGTGAAAGGAGGCCTATGTCAAAGGCATTCTGGTCAACCAGCCCCTTCTCTGATAAGCCCTGATGTTTACTCCCAGATACTGCAAAAGATACAGTCACTCACGTAGTATATGCAATAACCAGTGCATTGATATGATTGAAATTCTGTGCCTCTGAAAGCCCAGCGTTGGCTAGCATAATTCTTCAATATACACTGTATAGCAGAGTAGCAAACGGTGCCTACACAAAGTGGGATGAGCACCAGCTTGATTTCATCTAGCTCACCTGTGAAGTGGAAATGTTTCCTAATGGCTGTTGTGGCTCATCTTTGGTGAATGGAAATCAAGTTCTCAACTCATGGATGGAGTGATCACCATGATCACCTGGGGAGCTTTGCCTAGCTTCACATGCTCCAGCCAGCCCAGCCCTTGTTCTCATACGCCCTTCCTGAGATGTAAGCTATCAGAGGACAAGAAACTAGACTAAAATCGCAGAATCATTAACTCCCATCACAATGCCTGCCACGTAGTGTGAGTTCAGTACATATTTTATGAATGAATGTAGATATGATTGTAATCATAGAATTTGGAGCTTGAAAGGTCCCAGTGACCTACCAATCAGCTTCTTATTTTATAGAGAGAATAAGGCCCTGAATGGTGAGGTGACTCGTCCAATATCACACATCTAACTAATGGCTCAATATGGCTACTAAAATTTCATGAGAATTCCTAGTGGTTAATGGAAAAATATAAATTAATCAGTAAGCATAATTGTTTTCTGTGAAGGGCAAAACACAAGTTTTAGGGAATTGGTTATATCTGATTATAAGAAAGCAGGGGCCAGCAGATGGTGTAGTGGCTACATCGCTGGACTCCCATGTGGGTGACCACAGTTCTAGCCACTGGACCCAGTGGCTTGACACCCATACTGTGCATGTGTGCACGTGTGCCCAAGATCCTGGGAGGAGAATGGAGGAAAAGGGATTGTGGCAATGGCAAACCCCTGGGGGGATGATTTCTCACTTTCCCTTTCATTGTCTCTGTCTCTCTCTCTCTCTCTCCAGCAAGTGTATACACCTAAAGCCAAAAACTCTAACCCCCCCCCAAAAAAAAAGAAGAAGAAAGGAAAGCAAAGACAGGGGCCAGCAGGTAGCATAATGGCACTGGACTCCCACATGGCTAACCATGGTTCAAGTCTCAGACTGGTGTCTTGAAAATCATTCTGGATGCTTGTGTATGCCCAAAATCCCAAGAGAAGGGATTGCAGTATGGCCATCCTCCTTGGGGGATGATTTCTTACTTTCCCTCTCTGTGTTCCTGTGTCTCTCTCCAGTGAGTGAACATACCCTATGGCAAAAACCTACAAAACAAAAAAAAAAGAGAGAGAAAGAAAGAAAAAGAAAAAGAAGGAAAGAGAGCAAAGACATACTAAGATCATACTGTTAAATGTGGGAGGTACAGGCCAGCAGTCTTTCCCACTGAGTTCCTGTTATCCTCATTCTGGAAAGTCCTATTGTCAATCCAGCCTTGTCTTGTACCCCTAAACTTACACAGCACAGTAGATACGCATGGTTTATCAGAGAGAGATTCTTTCCTTAGCAGGAAAAAAGCAACCAGTGCGAAATGCCAACTCGGTGCCCAGTACTAAGGAGACATTCATTGATCAGGAACAATTTAGATGAGATTCCGTTTTGAGACATACGATCCCAGTTATGAACAACCTCATAGCCATTAGAACATCTTTTCAGGGACCCACAGGTGGCATCGTGGTTAAGGCACTGAACTCACACATGACAGACCGCAGTTCGAGTGTCAGATGCGGCAGCTTGCGTTCTCATTCTCTCTCTCCGGTCAAATTTTTAATAATAATAAATAAAAATTAAATAAACATTTATTTAAAAGATAAGAAAAGAGCTTCTTTTCATGAACTAACAGCAAAATATCATGAACACAACTACCAATTTAGGGTGATAGTCTATTTCTATTGTCAAGATCCAGGAAATAACATTTGAAGAGTTAACATTTGAAAAGTTACTTCTTTTTTTTTTTTATTTGAAATTAACATTTGAAGAGTTACTTCTTTTTTTTTCATTAAACTCTAACTTTTATTTTTTTTAAAGAATTATTTAATTTAATTTTTTATTACTATTATTTTTAATTTGATAAGAGAGAGACAAAGAGAAGGAAAGTGAGAAAGCAAGCTGCCAGGTCTAGGACTCAGACCACAGCTGGCCATGTAGGAGTCCTTTACCTTAACCACCACACCACCTGCCGGCCTGAACAGCTACTTCTTAAATCTATAAATAAATAGATCTGTAAATAAATCTACTTGTCTTTCTAGAAAGTAGGTGTTTTAAACAAACATTATTAATCTTTTTTACCAAAGAGCAGTATTTTCATGTAGCTACTAAGATACTACCTAGAGAAGACTTGATGAAGCGTGATCATCTTTCCACTAGGCTGCTGTAATGGAGCAATCGTAAGGGAACACTGAGACGGTGAAACTAGAACAGGCAAATGACCCAATCATTTTGTTACCCTTTTGATAGTAAGGGCACCTTATGAAACTGGGGCCTGTGAAATACTTAAACAATTTGTTGGGACCAGCAGTTGGCATAATGGCTATGTCGCTGGACTCCCATGTAGTCAACAGTGGTTCAAGTCCTGGATCCAGTGACTTAAACTTACGCTGGGCACGTGTTCGTGTGTGCCCAAGATCCCAAGAGGAGAATAGAGAATGGAGAATGGATTGCAGCATGGTTACCCTCCAACCCCTGGCGGGTGATTTCTTGCATTCTGTCTCTCTCTGTCTCCGTCTTTCTGGTGAGCATGTGCGCCCTATAGCAAAAACCTCTCAAAAAAAAAAAAAAAAAAAAAAAAAAACCTGTCATCAAACTCTATCCATTCATCCAAATGGCTTAAACTCAAATCAAGTGTTACCATGTGAAATATTTTGAAAATTTATGTGTGTAATCCTGATTTTTAAAAAATGTTTAGAGCAGCATGTTCTTAGCCCTTATTTTCAAAAATATTTCTTGCATATGCCAACTATTGAGTACATAACCTGTATTATCTGTGCCTTCACTATTTGCACTGTTCTTCATCTTTGAAGCCAGATGTTGAAGGGCATTAATCGCAAAGTTACCCACCAACCAAAGAGGATCATTTGGGGACGGCACACACAGTCTCCGTGGGCTGACTGGTCTAATCACCCACAATACAACATACACTGCAGATGGGAGATAAGAGCCTTTGCAACTGTGTATGGCCTGCATGGCTGCATGTTAGCACAACTAGAGAGATGCTACCATAAGAGCATTGTTCCTGAAATTTAAAAAATATATACCATTGCCTTGTTTGCTAGGATAACTGGTTTATGAAATCCTCAAGAGGAGGTTGATTTTCATAAATGCAAGGGTTCCACAGCTATTCCCAGTCAGACAGATCTGAGGTGCTTTTCTCTGAATAGTGATCCAAGAACCAAGGCTCTTTCTATCTAGAGAGGATTCACTGAATCCACAACATGGAGCAGCAGGTAACGGGAGATAGAGAATTTGGAGGATTGCATGGGAGATGCTCTTAGGCAAGTCTGGAAACAACACATTCATCTATCTGATTCCATTAGCCAGAACTCAGTCAAATGACCATATCTAGCTGCAAGGAAAACTGAGAAATATTTCATTATATGACTAGGAGGAAAAGGAAATAATTTTATACAACTAGCTGATTATAGCCACACAAGCATAACCAACATTGGGGAGACTTCTAGTTGGTAACTCTACTTGGTACATGGAGATAGGATTGTGCCTCACTCCAAGAACTAGAAAATATGGAAACAAAATTTATTCTACCTGAAGCCAACCCAAATACATGGAATGTATCTAATTCCTACCTACTTAATTAGTTAATAATAGAGAATTAAATGAACATTGCTAAAGAGGGCATTCTCACCCATATATTTCAGGACTTAGACTTTTCTCAACCACACAACTGCTGATCACCTTGTCACATGGAATGGCTTCATGCTAAGTGACTGTGACCTAATAGATTGGCTAGATGCTGGGAGTTAAAGATTGAATAACACCCAGGCTAAACTGGAGTTACTGGGGTCTCATCTTTGTAAACAAGATTTTTATCAATGGACCTTAAATTGTGGCACAATCAAACATGAATGTAATCAAATATATTAACCTGAAACCTAAGATTGTGAGATACCCTATATGAAGAAAGAGCATACTAATAGAGAAGGTTTTTAGAGAATTTAATAAAAAGAAGTTCTAAGAGTTTAGAAGTTTATTTATCTTCATTCAGAGAAAGACATTAAATCATAACTTTAACTAATATACATTGAATTCTATGGCTCCCAGGTTTCTAACTATACCACATATACTGCCTCATTCAATTCTGTACAACTCTATGAAACAGATTCTATGACAATAGATAGCGTTTGTTTCAGGCAGATGAGGAGACCAATGTGTAGGGGGTGTAAGTGACCTGCTTCCGTTTTCAGCTGGTCAGTGTCAGAGTTAGGAGACGACCACTGGTGTTGGAAACCAGAACCCAGGAGTCAGTGGGCTCACTTTAACTTGTGGGACACGAAAATTGTGGTCACCAAGAGATGGAAAAGCA
>NW_006159731.1:1025208-1030906 GCF_000334495.1 Tupaia belangeri chinensis | reverse complement strand
TGATTCTTCAGTTTCCACCTTGGAAAGATTTTCCCAATCCTGACCTTAACTGGTGTCATCCGGGACAGTTTATGAAAATATAATTCCCAAGCCCACTTTCAGACCCTGCTAAATGAAGATCTCTGAGTGTGGCCCAAGGATCTATATTCTTACAAAACTCCTGGAATCAGAATCCTGTGGTGATATCAGTGATGTTTGGAAATTAATATTCCAGACTTTTTCTTTCTTCGCTCACCAATCACACATGGTGGGAAGATTCTACTTAAAATTTTGGCTGTTTGACAATGGAACAGGATACCCTAGATGGAAAGCATAAAGTTCCATCACAGGGAAATTCATACTCTTTTGTGAATGAATAGATTAGGTTTCAGTTTTGTATATTAGTCTTTTAGGAACTTGACCAGCACAAGTAAATCTGCCCCTTCCCTCAGCCCCCTACTGCCAAATCTAATCATCTTATTTCATGGTTTGGATAAAGTGGCCAATCCTCTTAGCTTGCCCAGGGTTGTCCTGGTCTTAACACAAAAAATCTCACATTCCAGGGGATTCCTCCAGTTGAACTGGGATGGGTCGGTAGGGTTGATCCACTCGTCCTGGTTTGCCTGAGATTATTCTAAGTTTTAAAACTGAAGGTCCCATGTCTTGCAACCCTCCAAGTCCTAGACAGACTGGGTCAGTTGGTCACTCTAACAGGTCACAAGTCACTGCTTTCCTTTGAGACTCTGCATAGTCTGTTGGCCTCAGATGAGCACTCTCTAAATTTTTTTCTAAAATACATCATTCCAAGACTCAATGATATCCAGACTTTTCAGGAAATAAGAGTTTTACTCCTAATGAGGCCTCATAAATATTAAAATATACGGCCTATCGTCTACTGCAGAGACTTATTTAGAAAAAACAAAACCATCACTTAGGATTTCTCAAATAAAGGAACACTGTGGAGTGCCTTTCATCCATGGATTAGTAGAACTGAAAAAGCAAACCAAAGAGGTGTTACTGTATAGTTCCAACTATTGATAGGAAGTGCTCCAAAGGCCACAACTTCCATGTGATCATAGAAATTTTGAGGTCCTTGGAGCCTGCAGAAAGATTTGGCATTACCAAGTGTTCCCAGTCAAAGAAGGTCCCCAGTGCTTTCTTCCTTGGCCTAATGCCTCTCTGACTTGGGGCTTGGGTTTCATTCTCCACCTCCCAAGCTGATTGTTTCAAGCAAGTGACTTGAGTGAGTGTTTGCCTAATACATTTCCATTTTGTTTCTGAGACCTTTTCTTCATGCAAGAGTAGGTTAGTGTTGGGTCAGTCATTTATATATTAACACATCTGAATATTCATAAACAAGGGCTGCTTTAATGTTCCCAAACTGTACTTCATGAATAATTCATATGTTTGACAGCAACCATGTTATTCAATTTATTTGAAGACTGCAATCAATATATCATGCTGCTTCAAAACATAGCAACCAGTCCTTTAGCTGTAGCGTGCTTTAACATTTCTTTCCAGTTATTTCTCCATCACGTCGAACCGCAAATATAGTGTAATTACTAATAATTCTCTCTCCATTTTGCATGACACCACAATCAACATATTGATTGCTTTTTGATTATAATAAATGGTTGGCTAAATTGAGGGTTTGCGATTAAGAATGTTAAGCTCTGATATTTATTTAATTCAGCTGCACCAATTTAGTTTCTACATGGTAATTTCATAAAAAGCTATTGAGAATCAGAGTGGTTATTTGAATCAAGTTGTAAAGACAGCCCAGTTTCCCCAGGAGGATCTGGCATTTAAGTAAATTACAACAAGTAGGGGTTTGGTTTTGCTTCTTGGAGCACATAAAAAACTCTAGCATTATGCTCATTTTGATATGTAAATAGAGGGAGGAAAACTTAGAAAATTCTTCTGTTAAATGCTCATTTTAGGATTTGAAGAAACAAGTCTCAGACTAGGACAGCTGAAGACTTTCTGCCCAGACTTCACCCTCCTGCCTCCCAGATCTAGCCAGGACAAGTCAATCACCAGCCATTTATAGTTGAGTTCTGAGCGGCCTCTCTCAGGGACTAGGATAGCTGAAGACTTTCTGCCCAAACTTTACCCTCCTGCTCTCCAGATCTAGCCAGGGTCAGAGTAATCCTCAATTTCCGTGGAATCTGCTGCACAAAGAGAAAAAAAAAAGGTATTGCTTAGAGATTGCAGATCACCTCCTCCTGCATGCTTCTGAATGCTCAGATTTAACTCCAAAAACTAGGAAAAAACATATAACCCTTCAGGTGACCAGAAACCATAGCTAAGGCACAAGAATAGGAGAAGCCAAAGGGACCAGCGATTAGTGTAATGAGAAGCCAAGAAAATATCTCTCCCTTAAGGAAAAAGGATAACTCCTCATTCTCCACAGACAATACAGGGAACTTGTGGAAATTTTAGGTAAAAAAAATTTTTAATTTTCATAGTGACAAAACTAATAGAGATACAAGAGAAAAGAGACAACAAACTCCAGAAGATGCGAGGAAAAAAAAACACAAGTTCCAGGAGGTGAGGAAGTTCTTGCATGATCTGAAAGAAGAGATATACATCATAAAAAAGAATCAGACAGAATTGTTAGAGATGAGGGCTGTAATACAGGAAATCAAAACCTCTTTTGAAAGTGTTAAAAGCAAATTAGATCAGGCAGAAGATCAAATCTCAGGTACAGAAGATAGAACCTCTGACCTAACAGAATTCAACAAAAGGACTGAGAACCCAAAAAAGAGAGAATAATGTACGAGTAATACTAGATACCATTAAATGTCCAAACATCTGGATAATTGGTATCCCAGAAAGTGAAGAAACTAATAAGGGCACTGATAATCTATTCCATGAAATTCTGGAAGAAAACTTTCCAAATATCCAGGCCCAAGAAATATAAAGGACCCCAAATAGAATCAATACAAGACCTCCACAGCATATCAGAGCCAGATTGACCAAAACCACAGATAAAGACAAGCTACTAAAATTGGCAAGAGAA
The DNA here is from genome assembly GCF_000334495.1 of Tupaia belangeri chinensis. Lineage (NCBI taxonomy): Eukaryota > Metazoa > Chordata > Mammalia > Scandentia > Tupaiidae > Tupaia > Tupaia belangeri. Next base: position 1,027,905 of record NW_006159731.1, on the reverse strand, counting down.
AATTGTCAAATTACCTACAAAGTTTGCCCTATTAGACTAACTTTGAACCTCTCACTGGAAACAATGCAAAACAATGGGAAAATATATTCAAAGTGTTAAGTGAAAAATAATTTCAACCAAGAATACTATACTTGGCAAGATTATCTTTCATATAGGAAGATAAGATAAAAGCATTCTCAGGTAAACAAAACCTAAAAGAATTTACCAACACCAGACCACCTCTCCAAGAAGTGCTGAAGAAAGTGCTATACCAAGAAAACTAAAGTCAGACACACAGAAATAAGAGTACAAAAAACAAACAAGAAAATCGCCAGCCTAATTAAGGAACAAGTCCGGAGTTAAATGTTAACTTCTAGAATTTAAATGGAAAGATTAGATCTTAGTAACACTGTAAATTCAATAGAAGAGAGATTAATTACATGAGATTGAATTGGTGAAATAGAATTTTATGTCTTTTGACTAAAACAGTACTGATTTTCTTCTATGCTTTGTTTTCCAGATTAAGGATTTTTGTCTTCTCTTGAACTGTTGATAAGTTCATCTACCTATTATTTGAACTGAATACTAACCTTTTTCCTGGCTTTAAGTTTTAAGCAAATTTTTCTTAACATTTTTTTATTTGTATCTATTAAAACTAAAACTGTTTTTCTTGAAATTAAAAATGCATTAAAAATACCTATTTAATGACCACAATAAGCTATATAACCCCAGCTAGGTGCTACTTTACAGTATGTTTATTCTACTCACTGAAGTTTATGCCTAAAGTCAGACATGTGTTCATAGATGTGTATATATCAGCTGTGCTTGCTATTGAAAGTACTTAATATGTGGGGAAAATATGTGAAAAAGAAAAAGGCATAGAAAGCAACTGTAGATACCAGAGATAGTGTGGGAAGAGGGTGGGAAATGACAGAGGGTGAGAGGTAGGGAATCAAGGTTGGAGGGGGAAATATATAAGAAACAAAAAATGGAAAATTATTTGTTGGCAATAACTAATATGGTGATATCCTTGATTGAGCCAATGTACAGTGTGTTCTGGATGGAAAATCTCATTTTGTATGCTGTAATGATGTACAGTGAGTGAATGTAAACAAATAAATTAAAAAAAAAAAACAGTCTCAGAGAAAGACTTAATGGAGCCTTATTTACACACAAAACTTTGTCCTAGGTATAATCAAGAGTCTAAAGTGGGTGAGTAAAGACATAAATATTGGATCATTGAAAAAGTTATGACACATTTTTGCATAGAAAAAATATATTATGACTTTTCCAATGACCTAATAATAATGGGGAGGGGTGCTCAGGAAAGAGGTAGAGAATGGCAGAATGATCATTTCAGTAGAAAATTCTAGAGATCATTTAAATTTTAACTTTCGACTAGAAAATACATTTCAAAGGCATGAAAATCCATTATGTTATAGAATCTTTTATGAGGAGACAGCTATGTTTTGGTAAAAACCCAGTTTTGTGATTAAGACTAGCTCAAACTAGAATGATCAATCTTAGGAAATTCTCACTAACATTCCTCGGACTGCACCTTCATCTCATTTCCTCTATGAAAGGCCATCTCTCATTTGTTCATTTAAGAAATGTATGGCCCAGCCATGGTGACAGAGACAATATGGTGCCACTTTGTGATAGTGGAGCCATATGGGAGGCCCCAGGTTCGAATTTTGGGTTGACCTGGACATGTAGCACATACACTGCCTGGCCAGAAGGATAGGAGGGGGGAGTAGGGATTGTAGTGTTGTAAGCCCCTGTTGAGTGTAACTATCTCTCTCTCTTCTCATTTTCTCATGCACACAAAATTAAAATAAATAAAATAAACTTTAAAAAAAAAAAAAGAAAAACTCCAAACCTGGAAAACCTTGCCTTCTGTGTCTTTTGGGCAATAAAAGAACTAACAACCAACCAACCAAAAAAAAATCTTTTTTTTTTTTAGAGGTTTTCGCTATAGGGTGTGTGCGCTCGCCAGACAGACAGAGACATAGAGACAGAAAGTGAGAAATCACCCCCCAGGGGTGATGGTCACGCCGCAATCCCTTCTCCTCCATTCTCCTCTCGGGATCTTGGGCACGCATGCACATGCGCCCAGCGTGAGTTTTAAGCCACCGGGTCCGGGACGCGAACCGCGGTCAACTACATGGGAGTCCAGCGACAGAGCCATTACGCTAACTGCTGATTGCCCTCCAAAAAATCTTTACAAACACCTATAGTCAGGTTACTCTGAACTCATAGACTCCAATCAAGTACTCATTGGCTGCTGGCAATCTTTCTGTTGTCCGGTTAGCTTTCCTCTGTGCAAAAATTATTTCAAACATATCCTCCCTTTCTTTAACTATATTCTTCTACTATTTTTTAAAAATTATTTATTTAATTTTAATTATTATTATCGGGACCAGCAGTTGGCATAATGGCTATGTTGCTGAACTCCCATGTAGTCGACCACGGTTCGAGTCCCAGACCCGGTGGCTTAAAGTCACGCCAGGCACGTGTGTATGCATACCCAAGATCCCAAGAGGAGAATGGAGGAGAAGGGATTGTGGCATGGCCATCCACCCTGGGGGGTGATTTCTTGCTTTCTGTCTCTCTGTCACTCTCTGTCTTTCTGGCGAGCGCATGTGCCTCGTAGCAGGGGCCTCTCCAAAAAAAAAAAAAAAATTATTATTATCATTATTTTATTTGTCTAGCGAAGAG
>NW_006159731.1:1014306-1025163 GCF_000334495.1 Tupaia belangeri chinensis | reverse complement strand
AAATAGACCACCAGATCCAGGATTTGAACCATGGTCAGCCATGTGGGAGTCTAGTACCTCAACCACCACACCACCTGCCAACCCCTATGTTCTTCTATTCTTACTCTCTTCTCATTTGAGACTTCCCCTCGAGGAAGCCCTCTTATAGGAACTCCTTTAACTTCATGGTACCAATGCACAAATTTACTTGTAGTCTGAACTTCTCCTTCTTTTGTCATCACCAAAATGGAAAAGCTGTCCTGCTTCTTAGTCTACTCTCTTTATCTTATAATCTGATCTCGTTTGATTCCACTATGTCTCAACATTACATCTTCACTCTTGCCCTCACATTATTGCCTTCCTGGAAGCATTTAAACAGGCCTTGGTTTCTCCCATCTTTTTTTTTTTTTTTAATTTTTTTTTAAAAAATTGTTTTATTTAACTTTATTTATTTTAATTTGACTAGAGAAGGACAAAGAGAGAGAGAGGGAACGTGAGAAAGCAAGCCGCCAGGCTGGGGACTCAAACCATGGACGTCATGTGGGAGTCCGGTGCCCTTAACCACCACACCAACTGCCAGCCCTGGTGTTCCCCATCTTAAGAAGAGAAACCCACTATCAACTCCATGTTTGCCCTATCTTATTCTCTCTTTAATGGACAAAACTCTTCAAAGACATGTCTACCCTCAACATCTCAACTCTCTCACCTGTCATTTATTCCTTGGCTACTGTAATCTGGACTCCTCGCTCCATAGAAGACACTCACTGAGCTCTTCAACTCATACTGTTCAATCTGGTTGACACTTTCAAGTCCTTATTGACCTCTATGGTATTTTGGCACATTAACCATATCATTCTTTTTGTAACTGTCTTTGCTGGACTCCTATGAAGCCATTTTCTCTTGGTTTCCATCTTACTTCTTTGTCCACCCCTTCTCTAGATACCTCTTCCCTCTACCTATATTGTGGTGTAGACAGTCTTAAGTGCTCTGGTTTTGGTCCTCTCTTTTCTTCTCTGCAGGATGTTCTCCACCATTTCTATACCTTCAGTTTTTATCCATATTGTCCATTCAGGTTTTCAAGAAGCAGCCTCAAACTCATGATTAGATATGCAAGAGATATATTGTAGAGTATGTCTGTGGAGGATAAAGGCAAAAGAGCAGGAGTAGTTTGGAGAATTATTCAGATTATAGTGTTATTCTGACACCTGAGAATGATGAGGGAGGAAGAAGGAAGATAGGGTAGGAAGAGTCTCAGGCTGTCAGGAAGTCTGAGAAAGTTCTAGACAGACTCATGTGGAAATCTGGCATCAAAGTAGTCTGTTAATTAGTCCTGTGAATCTGGAAAGTATGTTCCTGGTGTGAATATGGTAGTATAGGATCCAAAGCGTGACTGGTTGTACCTGTCAGTCAGCTCTACCTCTTACAGGAGGTTCTAAGTTTCTTTGTTTTTGTTTTAGACAGGGTCTCTACAGACATCTGTCACCATGCTTGGCTCCTTTTAGCCAGGTCGCCTGCTCCAGTCTCAAGTTTGTGCGTCTCCTGCCTCAGTTTCCCTAGTAGCTGGGATTATAGGAGCATGCCGCCATACCTGGACTTTGATTGGACTGGAAATCAGATTGGGCCTCAGTCTCAGTCTGTACAGCCCAACATTTTTATAACTGCAGCTGGCCCCACATAGGCTTTCTTTCTTATTCTTTTTTTTTAATCTGTCATTTTGTTTTCAATTATCTTAAATCTTATGATGGCATAATTTACAAATCTATGCTGATAGTATATCTCCTTTACTTTAATCCTTCTCATAAATTGGCAAAAAAACACCATTACCAATCATACACACACATAGTTCTTCAGTTTCTGTGTGGTTTTGAACAGTCGCCTAACAATCCTGAAATATAACTTAGTCTGACTTAGATAATAGAATTCAAAGGTATAATTTAGCATGCTACTAAATCTTGTCACACTGACTTTTAAAAGTGTCTGACCTTATAAATCATTTATAAATATGTAAAGTGTTACATATTCTTTATTTGATAGTATACATAAACCACACTAAAATGTCTTTCAGTAAGTAAAAGGTGGTGTTTTGGATACAGGGAATTCTAAATAAATATATAAAGTAGACATCACTACCTTACCTTCAGTTTTTGCCTTAACAGGTTAATAAACACAAATTAATTAAAACACAGGTGAGTCTGCTAATTAGTTACATATAAGCCTAAATAAAACCAGTCTCCAGTAGGCTTTGAGATGGCATTCACCATCTTTATAGAAAGATGAGCATCACTTATGAATGACCAATTATATCTTTAGAAAGGGCAAATAGTGATAGCACTTACTGAACTGAAATTACTATCAAAATTTAAAAAAATACAACAATATTAATTTAACCACAAGCCAGTCTTACTTAAATCAGGATTGCCCAACAAAAATATCCTGTCAGTCATTCATGATCTGAGTTCTGGTGGAGGAGATCAATTGACATATGGCACACATAAAAAAGGTGAGGCATTTCTGTTTTGTCATAAATAAGGCAGTGGCCACCTATTACTCACTAGTAGCTTTTTTAAGATAAGCTATCAACTCTGCTCTTTCTGACTTCTTTTTTTTTTTTTTTTTTTTCACTATAGGGCGCGTGCGCTCGCCAGACAGACAGAGAGAGACATTAGAGACAGAAAGCGAGAAATCACCCCCCAGGGGGGATGGTCACGCCGCAATCCCTTCTCCTCCATTCTCCTCTCGGGATCTTGGGCACGCACGCACACGCGCCCAGCGTGAGTTTTAAGCCACCGGGTCCGGGACGTGAACCACGGTCGACTACGTGGGAGTCCAGCAACATAGCCATTACACTAACTGCTGGTTCCCCTGACTTCTTTTTAATACCAGCGAAGATCATCTTTGTCCCAGGGATGTCCTTCTTGGGATTCTCCAAATCCTCCCTCAGTGTATCTTCTCCCCAGGTAATGCCTTTGTTCTTGTTGGCATCTGTGTAAGAGAATCCAGGGGCCTGACCTGTCTTCCACCCAAATAGACCATGGAGATTTGGGCCAGTCTTGTGCTTGCCTCCCTTTTCCATGGTGTGGCACTGGACACACTTCTGAACAAAAATCTTCTTGCCCTTCTCAACATCACCCATTTTTAATTCTCTCTTTTGTTGCTTAGAAATGTAGAGTAACTGCTCAGAAGTCAGACGAGCCACTCTCTCCCACATAGGCTTTCTTGAAGGAGGTCTGAAAAGTGCACTTTTGTGGCTTCCACACATTTCAATAAATTTCAACCTTGGCAGGACAAAAGAATCCCAAAGGAGCTTTTTAAAAACATATGTGTCTAGATCCCACCTCCTGAAAGCTTTGATTTACTTGATTTGGGAGAAAGTCAGACATGTTCATTTACAAAAAAGTTCCACAAGCAATTCTGATTCCTAGCTAAGTGCAGCAACAATGACCTTTATGCAGATAACTCAAATTGTTCTGTTCAACCTAGATCTCCATTCCCAGGTACAGATCCATATCAACAGCTCCCTGCCTGGGTCTTCCCATTTGGATGCCCCAAAATTAAAGTCAGCACAACCTGCCCAAAGCCTGTTCCTTCTCACACATTCCCTATTTCAGTGACTATCAATATGTTTCACCTTTTATTGATAGAAATCTGAAACTACCATATTATAATCAACTCTTTCCTCTCCCTTATTTCTCATGGCAAGTCAACCACCAATTCCTGTTGATTCTGTCCTCTTAATATATTCTAGATAACCCTCCTCTTCCCCACTATCACTACGTTAGTTCAAGTATCATTCTTATCTCCTCTAGTTCACTCTTCACACCATGGCCAAGGAATCTTTTCATAATACAAACCTGGTAGCACTCCATTAGTTCCTCATGGTTTTCAAGATAAAGTCAAAAAATCCTTTATACACAAGGCCTACATATTTGGGCCCTTGTTTACCTGTCCTATTTTATCTCTTATCACCATCCTACCTCCTGCTGAGTTATGTGACATTCTGGGAAATTTTCAGGCCTTTTTTTTTTTTTACCCACCTATAACTGTTCCCCAAAATATACTATTCCACATGCTTTCCTTGCTAATCCTTAGTCTCTCAAGGTCTATTCGATTGTACTTTCTTTGAAAGCCTTCTCTGAGATCCATGTCTATTTCTACCTCCACCAAAACTAAGTTAGACTCGTTTGTACTCCATGGCATTCTATAATTGAATATTCACCATGATGGATATGATCCTTGAAGCTGCAGATGTACCTTCTTCACTATAATATTCCTAACACTTGGTACAGTGCCTAGCACAATGTGGACACTCGAAACATATTTGTGTGTAAATGAAGAGTGAGTGAATGATGTTTGGACCTCTGTACCAGACATTGGAGCTCTAAGTTTTGTGCCCTAAGGACTGTGAATAGTAGAAAGAACACGGGCTCTGACTTTAGCGTGGCCACTTCATGGATAACTTTGAGCAAGTACTTAACCTTTTTGGCCTTCAGTTTTCTCATCTATAAATGGAAAGATATTCCTCTAGACTGTTGTAATAATTATTTAGATCATTATTTAAAACATGGTGCCTGACATATAGAAACTATACTCTAAAATTTTAATTTCTTGACTCTCTTCACTTTTGCAGTATCTCAATTTAACTCTTCAGCTAATCGAATTCAATATGCATTCTACGTTCTTTCCCCCTTAGAGCTGTTTCCTTCCTGTACATTAGGCCATTTTCCCACAACTCATCTACATAGCCACCTTACTCTTTTCTTTGATTTCTTCCAAGAGCCAATTCCTGTACCTCATTGCTGAAGCAGACACCACTAATGGTTTTTGCAGAAACGGTGGCGTCAGACACTGCATCAGATCCATAAGTTACTGCACATCCATGTGAGCAAAGGATAGGGTTTAAATTCCCAGGTGGGAGATGATAAATATAATTGCTGAAGTGGATACCATTAATGGTTTTTGCAGAAATTGTGCTGTCAGAACCTTCATCATATGGACACTTGAACTCCCAACAGCAACTAGGATAATAAATTCTGGTATACCAGAAGTTCTTAGCCAGATCTTTGGCATTAAAACACAATCTCATGTGAGCATTTGTTGGGGACAAAGCAAAAAATCAAGATAGTATATTCTTCTCACCCAGATATTCCAGAAAAACTAACTTAGGTTGTCAATTCTATGCCGATTAATCAATTAATTAACTAATTAAATATTTTAGTATTTACTGAATACTTCTGTGTACCAGGCATTGTGAATGGTCTAAGAAAAAGTACAATTTGGAATAGGAAGAAATTAGGCACAATAGTTAACAGCATAGACTCCTCTGGGTGAACTCAAATCTAGGCCCATTGATCAGTTAACTGTTCTGTGCCTCCATTTTCTTGTCTATAAATGGGTGGTAATGCTAAAACTTTTATTTTTTAATTTTTTTGTGTATTCATGATTTATGAGTATGAGTGTACATATAAGATAGAGAGTGAGAGAGAGAGAGAGTAGCACCCTTCACAGAGTCTGGTTATACCACAACCTCTTTACTTCAGTCAGGAACATCGCATCCTGGGCACACCTATATGTGCCTTGCATGTTCCAGGCTGACTGGACTGTGGATTCGAACCATGGTCACTATATGGGATCCAGCTTCTCTTTGGCGGAATACTACTGTGTGCCATGGAGATTGCCCAGGTGGCACCTTTTATTGGGTCATCAGAAAAGTCGTGATGTATTTTTCTATGCAAAAATGCATCGGTCTAATAGATAAAGTAGTAAGAAGTAAAAGAATTAACATGTGTTAGGGTTTACTTAGAGTATGCACATTTAAATATGTCTACCACTATTATTGTGTGAACACAGAGGAGGGGCATCCAGCTTAAGCTTGAGGACCAAGAAGGGCTCCCTGGAGGAAATGACATCTTTTTTTTGTTTTCTCTTTTTCTTTTTTTTGGAGAGGGTTTTGCTATAGGACACGTGCGCTCGCCAGAAAGACAGAGAGACAGAGAGACAGAAAGCGAGAAATCACCCACCAGGGGGGATAGCCACGCTGCAATCCCTTCTCCATTCTCCTCTTGGGATCTTGGACACACATGCACACGTGCCCAGCGTGAGTTTAAGCCACCAGGTCCGGGCCTCAAACCACAGTCGACTACATGGGAGTCCAGCAACATAGCCATTACACTAACTGCTGGTCCCGGAAATGACATCTAAAAGACATTGGAAGGGTGAGTGGAAGTGAAGAAAAGAGTAATTTAGATAGTAGGAACCACAGGTACTAGGCCCCACAGAATAGTGACTGTGATCCAAGGTTGAGAGTGCTAAGTTCCTGTGTGTGTGTGTGTGTATGTGTGTGTGTGTACACGAGTTAGAAGTAGGAAGGCCAGAGAGAGATGAGAAAGATAAGCTAGTGTGCCATGTCTTCCATTCATCCATCTGGTTATACTCTACTCCACCTGTCTTTGCCCCTGAGCTGACTTGCATGAACTACTTTAGAGAGAATCCCATGAAGGCCATCCGAGAAAGGAAGGAGGGTGAGAGTGGGATGTTACTCCCCTATTTCTCTTCCTAGGGGTTCCCAGTGAGTCATAGCTCCTTTCAGTAGCCCTCCTCACTCAACACTGCTCCCAGATATGGTGAGGAAAGAATCCCTGACCAGGGAAATACCTAAGGAAAGAAAGAAGTCACCAAGCTTGACACTTTTTGAATCCCTGGATTTTTTTTTTTTTCAATTTATTTTATTTCTTCTACGAGAGAGAGAAAGAAATAGAACTCCAATGAGGTTTTGACGTCATGATCACCCCCAGCCTCAGCCAACTCTGGATCATGGGCACACGTGCCTGGCATACTCAGAGAGGTCTGTGAACATGAACTTGGAACTTTCCCATAAGGATCAGTCTCACAGAGCATCGCATTTTAACTGCTGTGCCATTGCTGGATATTTCTAACACCCACTTGATGTTTCTGTCCCCAGCCAAGTGACAGCCTTAATGAACAAAAAGGGGAAACGTCTCCTTCACTTTTTATTCCTCTACTTTTTCTTAAAACCCCCTATGATTACAGGGTACGGATTTTAACTTTCCACTTTTCCTGTTCTATCCTCCATGTTTTTTGCTCCTTGGGCAGATGGCTTCTGGGCAGATGGATTCATGGCCTATCCACTTCGTGGAAGTATTCAGTTTACTCTATGATTGAAAGAAACCTCTGCGTTCTCAATGTCTCATGAATGGCTCTGAGAATGGAACTCACAGGATGACTTGATCCCAGGAATTACTTAAGACAAAAACTTCAGCTTAATATGCTAATGATCATTTACCTGTGGCATGAAGATTAGCAATGGCATATGCATACATACACGTAAGGGGTCTTCAAAAAGTTCAAAGAATACAAATATTATGAAAAAACTATGCACAGAAATCAAATTTTTTCACACCAAAATTAACTCATACTTTAATTCCATTTTTTCCACAACTTTGTGAAGTTCCTCGTGTGCGTACAAATACACGTACATATATACATGGTGTGCTACACGATTTCTGGCACATACTAAGCACTTGCCATTATTTTCTAAGTGGAGATGACCCAGGAATGTGACTATTTTGAATTCTCAGGCAATGATTCTGAAGGTCTTTCTTTCTTTCTCTCTCTCTCTCTCTCTTTTTTAACATTCATTTATTTATCTATTTGTTGTAATTTTCTTTTTTTTTTGGAGAGGCTTTTGCTATAGGGCATGTGTGTTCGCCAGAAAGACCGAGAGATAGAAAGTGAGAAATCACCCCCCAGGGAGGCCGGCCGTGCCACCATCCCTTCTCCTCCATTCTCCTCTCAGGATCTTGGGCACGCACGCACACACGTCTGACGTGAGTTTAAGCCATCGGGTCCAGGACTCGAACCGCAGTTGGCTATATGGGAGTTCAGCAACATAGCCATTATACTAACTGCTGGTCCCTATTTGTTGTGATTTTCAAGCTGCCAGGGTTGGGGACTCAAACCGCAATTGATCATGTGAGAATCCAAAACCTTAACTACCATGCCTGCTCTGGTCCTCTTTGTTTTTCTCTTAAGACAGGTTTCTTCCTGCTTCAGCTTCCTATGTGGGAGACTGTAGGCATGTACCGTGATACTTAACTCTTTTTTTAGACAGGGTCTCTCTATGCCACTAACTCTGGCATTTAGGTTAGACTGGAGATCAAACCTGAGCCTCCCATGTGGTCCCAGCCTTTGAAGTTCAGCATCTTAGCAGCCCACATTGCCACAGCTGGCTGAGGGATCCCTTCTGCTTCACCCTGATGACTACAGGCCTACTTGCATATCCTTTCTCCTTTTTTTCCATTTCTGTTTCTAAACCTGCATCTGGAATTCTTCTGTGTGGAGCTGTGGCAGAAAAAGTTGTCTCAATCCTGTTATCTCCTGCCAGGTTAATCAGCTGACTGTCCTGGTTATCAATGCTTCTTCACGCTACTCTTGGGAAGTACATCTCTCTGAAAGGAGCCAGCCAGCCACTAAAGCTGTCCCTAAGTCCAACCATTCCAAGCTCTCACCTATAGAACTTCCTCAGAGCCACTAGCAACTTAAATTTGTCAGATTTGAGAGCTGCTGACACTACTAGGCTTGACCTCTGGAGGAGCTTTGACCTCTTTAGTCACCAGAACTGAAGTGGTCAGTTAAAAAATCATAAAGCAGGTTCTTTTAAAATAGGTTATTGATCCTAATGTAACTAGTAAAGTTTCAGGTTTGTTTTGTTTGCATGGCTCTTGAGGTTCATAGGAACTGTAGTAGATCCTTCTCTTTGGTATTGTTTTACCAATGGATAGTAGTAAACTCTGAGCCTGGGGCAGTTTTAGCACTATAACAAGACAGGATGACTTTATAAACCTTTTCCAAAATCCTATAATCCTCTCTCCGAGTCCCCAACCCATCCTATCTGGCCCTGAGAAGAACTGCACACCTGTTGTATAGCAACCCTAGTCTCTGGAGGTGGAATATATTCCACTTGGTCTCCTGACTTTTCACTTCCTACATCCGGGACATTATGTGGCCCTCTAGACACCGGGCCTCCCTTAGTGCATGATCTATTTCTCTTAATTCTGTTAGTTTTTACCTAAATCATTAGTTGTTTATTAGAGCTGGTTCTACCCCTAATTCAATTCAATATCTTTTAAAAACATCACAGCCATTTAAGATGTTTTTTAAAAACAACCATGTCCCTCACTTTAACACACATACACTCAACTAGACAAATCAAGTCTAGGCCAGCTGGTGGTATGGTGGTTAAGGCGACTGCATCCCACATGGCCAACTGAGCAATTCAAGTACCAGAAATGTTGACTCGGGAAACATGCTGGGTGCGTGTGTATACTTGTATGCCCAAAAAGAAAGGAAAGTGAGGGGGAAAGAATTGCATTGTAACCATCCCCCCATGGGAGTGATTTCCTATTTTCACTCCCTCTCTGTCTCTCTCTCTGGTGAGTGCATATGCCCTATAGCAAAAACAAACCTAAAAAAATTTTTTTTAATTCAACAATATATTAAACAAATTACACACCAAGAATGTATTAAACAGACAATACACCAAGCTCAAGTAGGATTTATCCAGGTATGTTAAATGGTACATTTAAAAAAGTCAATCAATGTGGGACCAGCAGGTGGCATAGTATTTAAGACACTGTATTCTCACATGGCTGACTATGGTTTGAGTCCTGGACCCAGAGGCTTGAAACTCACACTAGGCATGTGTGCATGCCCAAATCCCTAGAGGAGAAGGGATTATGGCATGGCCATCCTCTCTGGGGAGTGTTTTCTTACTTTCTGTGTTTGGGTCTCTCTTCAGCCAGTGCACACACTTTATGGCAAAAACCTTGAAAACAAAAAAAAAAGAGTAGTTCACCATACCAATATATTAGAAAAGAAAAAGCATATGATCATATCAATTGACATTAAATTCAACCCCCATTTATGATCAAAATTCTCAATATAGTAGAAACAGAGGGAAACTTCCTCAATCTCATGCAGAGCATCTTCAAAAAACCTATAGCTAACATTATACTCAACAGTGAAAACTGGAGTTCTTTCCTGAAAGATTGGGCACAAGACAGTACATAACGTTCTTACTAGGGATTTTTAAAAAGACACATAAGTAACCTCTGAAATCGAAAAGAATTAAAACCTGTAGCAGATGGCTGCTTGCTTCCCAAAGTGTGTTAGCAGCCTCACAACTGAAGCTTTTCTGATATCTGTGGAATCAAATTCAAGAGAAGAAAACGAGGGCTATACCATCAGGTCTTTAGAACACCAAAGCATCGTTAGACAGGTAGAGGAATTTTGATTGATGAGTCGAATAATCTTCACCACCAAGGTAGGGAAACCATGCAATGGGGTGAGGCTGACATGCTTTCCATAGTTACCACATTTACGTCCTAGGACTTTTCTAGCATATTTCATGGCTGGGAATAGAATCTTTTACAACGCAAGTGTGCTTTTTCTCAGAGGACAAAGGAATCATTTATATGTCTTCTTCTCACTGATGAAGGCAGATAGAGGGGAACAAGCTGGTACTGAACATTCCTGACAACTCCACATGGTGTTCGCACTGGCCAGAAAACTTGTTTGCAACAACAGAAGAAGATTTTGAGTAATTAGGCAGAATGGGAATTTATCATCAGGAAACCTGAAGAACCTAGCTTGGAGAGGAGGTGTGGACCGAGGGAAGTAAGGCACCTGGCCACTGCCGAGATCAGGACAACCTGGAGTGGTCCACCACTGCTGCAGTCACCGATGATGTGACAGGAACATTGCCACGGATTTGGCTATTGCTGGACCCTGCTGGTCACCTCTATCATTTTGTTTTCTTTTTTTTTTTTTTTTTTTTGCCAGAGGGCACAAGTGGTCACCATA
>NW_006159731.1:1007023-1014252 GCF_000334495.1 Tupaia belangeri chinensis | reverse complement strand
CCGCCTCCAGTTCTCCTTTTGGGATTTTAGACACACACACACACACACACACACACACACATACACACGTGCCTGGCATGTTTTTCAAGCTGCTGGATCCAGGACTCGAACTGCTCAGTCTGCCATGTGGAACCCAGTTGCTTTAATCACCACCAAGTCACCTGCTGGCCCAGTCACCACTGTTGATACCACCACTAGGGGAGTTGACTCCCCTGTGGAAGGATGAACCAGGATGAGAAATCTGGATCTCCAGGAAATCCCAACTGAATCAAGACCTAAACGAGTGCAGCTTACAAATCTGGATTCTTTTTTTTTTGGAGAGGTTTTCGCTATAGGGCGCATGCTCTCACCAGACAGACAGAGAGAGACATAGAGACAGAAAGCGAGAAATCACCCCCAGGGGGGATGGTCACGCCGCAATCCCTTCTCCTCCATTCTCCTCTTGGGATCTTGGGCACACATGCACACGTGCCTGGCATGAGTTTTAAGCCACCTGATCTAGGACTCAAACCATGGTCGACTACGTGGGAGTCCAGCGACATAGCCATTATGCTAACTGCTGGTTCCCCAAATCTGGATTCTTAAATAATCTTCCTAAGATTATGTTAAAAGTCCATTTGACTTAGGACTTAAATTTATAGTATTAATCTTTTCTTGTTTATTTGCTTTTAGTTCTTTTTTTTGTTTTGTTTTGTTTTGTTTTGTTTTTTTTGAGAGGTTTTCGCTATAGGGCGCATGCTCTCACCAGACAGACAGAGAGAGACATAGAGACAGAAAGCGAGAAATCACCCCCCGGGGGGATGGTCACGCCGCAATCCCTTCTCCTCCATTCTCCTCTCGGGATCTTGGGCACGCATGCACACGCGCCCGGTATGAGTTTTAAGCCATCGGGTCCGGGACGGGAACTGCGGTCGACTACGTGGGAGTCCAGCAACATAGCCATTACGCTAACTGCTGGTTCCCTAGTTCATTTGTTTTTAAAGAAATTCCATTGAACATTTGTTTATTTATTTTAACTTGACCAGAGAGGGACAGAGAGAGTGAGAGAGAGAGAGAATGCAAGAGAACAAACCGCCAGGTCTGCGACTTGAACCACAGTTAGCCATGTGGGAGTCAAGCACGCTTAACCACTGCACCACCTGCCGGCCCCGTACATTATCAATTTTATCATTGTCCTACTTGAAGCTTTACTGTTTGTTTCCTGTTCCAAATTATTCCATGGCTTATTAAGACTTTGAGAAATTAAGTTCAAGCTTCTTAAATTGGCTTTCAGTACCTCTGTGCTCTGGCCCTACCATTTTTCCAGATGCATGTCATCCTTTCACTCTGTGTACCCAGCACTCCAGCCCTACAGAGTGATGTGGTCTTTCTAGAGCTGAGCTGATGCTCTGTCTGCACTCCCATGCCATCTGCTGAAATGCTCTTCATTTTTCTGGTCACCTCCACCACGAGCTTTCCTTAATTACTTCTCAGTTTTCTCTGTACTCTCTTTAACACTTTACCTCTTTTTCAACACATTATGTTGTGACTTATGATATAGGGCTCTTTTGCATGTGTTATTTATAGTAATAGATGATAAGAATCTTTGCATTCACTTTTGTACTTAGAAGAGAACCTGACTCATGGTAGATATTCAATAAGTATGTAAACAAATGCTATCTTGGGAGTTTTCTCAGTCAGATTTGTAAAGTCCATTAGCCCTGCTAAATGTTTCCAATTAGGAGTGGAGCTGGCCACAATTTCTGGTATCTTCAACAACAGCCTAGTTTTCATTTATAGGTCATGATTCTTTAAAGGGAATGGATGATCACACTAAGTTCCCTCAATTACAAATATTACTTACTCTATCACTATATTGAGTACCAATAAAACTATGTTTTCCTGAGTTAACTCACATTCTTACTGTCAAACATGATAATTAAAAATGTCTACTGGGTAGGGCCAGCAGGTGGCATAGTGGTTAAGACACTGGACTCCCACATGCCTGACTGTGGTTTGAGTATTGGACCTGGTGGCTTGAAACTCATTCCTGGACATGTGTGCATGTGTACCCAAAATCCCAAGAGGTGAAGGGATTGCATCATGGCCATCCCCCAGGTGATGGTTTCTTGCTTTCTGTATCTCTGTCTCTCCAGTGAGGGCATGCATCCAATAGCAAAAATCTCTCTCTAAACAAAAAAGAAAGAAAGTCTATTGGGTTCCATGGAGGACAGTTAAGGGAGCTAAATCTCACATGACTTTGAATCCTGACCCTAGCAGCTTGAGAAACAGGACAGTTGCATAAGGATGCATTCTCAAAATCCTGACAGGATGGATGGAGAAGAGATTGAGGTATGACTATGCCCCATTAGGGAGTGCTTTTTCCCTCTGACTCTCTGACTCTCTTTGTCTCCATCTGGGGAGGGTACGTGCTCTTTGAGAAAAAAAAAAAGAAGAAGAAGAAAGGAAGGAAAAAGAGAGAGAAAGAAGAGAGAAAGAAAGAGAAAGAAAAGAATGTCTACTAGAGAAAACATTTACACAAGAGTATTTCTGTAGATTATGGCTAAGACATAAATACTTCGTTGTGAGTGTAGAGTTTTTGTTTGTTTGTTTTGGGGAGTAAATGTCACATAGAAAATTCTAAAAACTGGGTGTCTAGATACTTACTTTTAAAAGCATATTTCTTTTACTTTATTCAGAGAGAAAGATAGGCACCCTCCTCAACAGGTTATCATCCTTCAGCAATCCCTACCCCCAGGAATTTGGGCACACGTGTACATAGGCCTGGCATGACTTTCAAGCTGCGGGGTCCAAACTCAAACCACACGGTCAGTAGTGTGAGATCCAGCTGCCATCCACCACACCATCGATGGCCCTATACACCCATTTTCTTTAAGGAAAAAAAAAAACAAACCAGAATTATTTATTTAATTCTATTTATTATTATTATTATTATTATTATTATTATTATTATTATTTTGGAGAGGTTTTTACTATAGGGTGCGTGCGCTCGCCAGACAGACAGAGAGAGACATAGAGACAGAAAGCGAGAAACCGCCCCCCAGGAGGCGACATAGCCATTATGCCAACTGTTGGTCCCGATTTATTATTATTATTATTTTTTAAAATTTGACCAGCGAGAGACAGAGAGAGAGAGAGGGAAAGTGAAAAAGCAACCACCAAGTCAAGGACTCGAACTGTGTTCAGCCATGTGGGAGTCCAGCACCTTAACCACAATGCTACCTGCCAGCCCCACACCCATTTTTATAATAGTAATATTTGCAATAATCAAAAGTTGGAAGCAACCCATGTGTCCTTCAGCAGATGAATGAGTAAACAAAGTATGGTTTATACATAAAGTGGAATACTATTCAGCATTAAAAAGGAAACTCTGCCATATGCTTCAATATTATACTAAGTAAAATAAGCCAGTCACAAAAGATAAATATTGTATTATAGTATGATTCCACTCATTTGAAGTACTTAAGAGTAGCCAAATTCATAGAAACATAAAGTAGAATAGTGGCTGCCAGGGACTGGAGGGTGGGTGGAATGGGGAGTTATCTTTTAATTATGTGTAGAGCTTCCGTTTTACACGACGAAAGGATGGATGGTAGTGATGGTAACACAATGTGAAAGTATTTAATGCCCCAAACTGCACATGCAAAAGTGGCTACAATGGTAGACTTTATTTTTTTTAAGTTTTTGTTATAAAGCACAAGTGCTTGCACAGAAAAAGAGAGAAAAAGTGAGAAATCACCCCTCAGGGGGGATGGCCACACTGCATTCCCTTCTCCTCCATTCTCCTCCTGAGATTTTGGGCACATGTGCACATGCACCTGACATGATTTTCAAGCCGCCAGGTCCATAACTTGAACTACGCAGTCAGCCATGTAGGATCTAGCTTACTTAAACGCCACACCACCTGCTGGCCTGATGATGGTAAGCTTTATGCTATGTGAATTTCACCATTATTTTTTAACTCAATAACATAAAAAATAAATTGGGCAAAATATTTTACTTCCCAAAGAAGATGCACAGATAGAAAATAAACATGTAAAAAGATGTTTAGGGAAATGGAAATTAAAACAGCATTGAGAGATCACCACATACCTATTAGAATGGCAACATTTAAAAATATTGAACCTACTGAAAAAGGGTGGCCCAGAAGAAACTGAAGAAACAAAAACTTACGGCACAGGAATAAAATCAGCATAAAATAAATGTAGATGAAAGTAAATATATACAGAGAGAACCTACTAAGTTCAGGTGAGGATGAAACAGAATGGGAGCATTCATTTCATTGCTGGTGGGAATATACAATGGGTACAACCATGTTGGAAAACTATGTGGCAGTTTCTAAAATAGTGAAACATATGTTTACCATACAGGAGTCTGCCTCTCCACTCCTAAGCGTTTATCCAAGAGAAAAACAAAGCACATGTCCACACAAAGACTTGTACAAAAAATGTCTCTGGCAGTTTTATTTATATTGACTGAGAACGGGAAACAGCACAGATGTCACCAACAGGTGAATGGGTAAACAGAGCACGGTACGTCCGTATCCATATATCCACGGTACAGCCATATCATATACCCATATGACTACTACCCAGCTCTCTTTTATTGTTTATGTTTATCTAAAAAGAGAACGTGAATGAATCTCAAAGTAATTATGCTGAGTGAAAGAAGCCAAGTAAAACCGTAGTATCGTTTGTGTGACTCCATTTTTATAAAATTGTAGGAAATGTGAGCTGTCTATAATAAAGTAGATCTGTGGTTGTCTATGTGGGGGGGAGAAAGTAGAAGAGAGGAGGATTATGAAGGGGCCAAGGACACTTCTGAGGACGTTGGATGTTTTTACTGTCTTACTGCAATGAAAGTTTCTTGGGTATATACATTTGTCAAAACTTAACAGATTGTACACTTTAAATATGTACAACTTATTGTATGTCAATTTTACTTTCATAAAGAGAGGAGTTTCACAAATTCAGAACTGACTGTCCTGTGGATCTCATCCATTGGTAAGCTAGACACTGAGGGCCATAAAACAATTTGAAATCCTCACTTTGAGAAATACCTGTGAAAAGTAACCTGGAAAGGGAGTAACTATTGCTGAGCAATGTGAACAGTGCTTGAAGAAGTTCAAAACGGTTCACGTGTTCTGCATTTAATCAGCCTGGAAGGCCTCAGACTCACAAGATACCGGAGCCAGAAGGGATCTTAGAGAGATGAAATATGGTCCATTTTATTTTACAAATGAGGAAATGAATCCAATAGAGATAAAGAACCTTGTCTTAGGTCACTCAGCTTACAGAGCTGAAAATAAAATGTGAGTCCTCTGAGGTTTTCTCTGTTTTTGTGTTTTCTTTCTATGTCTAACAGCTAGGGTAACTGTTGCTTAAGGTTAGTCTATGAAAATATGGAATAATAACCGTAAGAGGCTGAGTTCCTTCATGGCTATGTGGGTGATCTAGAAGGCTGAAGGAGTCATCACTGCCTCTACCTTCCCTTTCAGTCCCCACTCTCTTGGACATGCCTCTTGTATAGTAGCGCTGTCTTCCTGGTCACCTTTAGAGTTTAGGCCACTATTACAGGATATGGAGTCTTTCCTGCTAGGGTCAGTTCTGCTATAACTTTGGTCTTGAAAACACAACCTTATTCTAACGTGATTGATATATTGGGTTGTCAGGAAAATCATGACATATTTTTCTGTGCAAAAATGTGTCGTGATTTTTCCGATGACCCATTACTAAACAACATGAGCATAATGCAAGTTTTGCTTATGCCTTTGACCTCTTACTGGAGAAAATCAAACTAGGTAAAAGCAGAAAACTGCACACACCTGAACCAAGTTGCCCAGGAATACTCAAAATGTGCAGATGTGTGTGCACACACGCACTTCCAATGTCTCCCAGCTCCCTCATTTCCGCCCGTCTCAGTGTACTGAGACAAGCCCATCACATCGAGTGTCACAACGTTCCCCATGAGTTCGCATAACTTCCCTCCCCACCACATCACAATAAATCACAAGTTGCAACCCTCCCAATGCCCACTTCCACACACAAATTTCAAGGTTTTTTTAAAGGTGAAGTGCCCTATTTATTGCATTATTTATTAGTTTCTTAACCATTTAACATGTTAAAACTGTTCTGCCCTTTTTATTAGGTTTCTATATCTTTTTTTATTAATGTGTCACTAAAGAAGTCTTTTAAGTATTTTCTCCCTATGCCATTTTCCCCCATAAGTCCTGGAGGGTTTATTTTTGTATTTTGTTTATAAGAATTATTTATCGGTGGGGCTGGCAGGTGGGGTGGTGGCTAAGGATGCCAGATTCCCACATAGCTGACCATGGTTCAAGTCCCGGTCCTAGCAGCTTGCTTTCTCACTTTCTCTCTCTCTCTCTCTCTCTCTCTCTCTCTCTCTCTCTCTTGCTCTCGCTCTCTCTCTCTTGCTCTCGCTCTCTCTCTCTCTTGCTCTCGCTCTCACTCTGTCCCTGACCCTCTCTGGCCAAATCAGTATGAACAAACTAAATCAATAAAGTTTAAAATATTTTTTTAAAAAAAGAATTATTTATCAGGCCAGCAGGCAGCAGGATGGTTAAAGGTGCTGGACTCCCACATGGACAACTGCAGTTCAAGTCCTGGGCCTGAGTGGCTTGCTTTCTCACTTTTGTTTTCTCTCTCTCTGGTACCCTACAGCAAATTTAAAAATAATAAGAAAATTAAATAATTAATTTTTCAAAAAAAATTATTTACTGGGCTGGCAGACGACATGGTGGCTAAGATGCTGGACTCCCAGTAAGATGCTGGCTAACTGTGGTTCGAGTCCCAGACCTGGCAGCTTGTCTTCTCACTTTCTCTCTCTCTCTCTCTCTGTACCTCTCTGGTGAAATAAATAATAATAATAAATAAATAAATATAAATAAATGGAGCCAGCAGGTGGCATAGTGATTAAGGTGTTAGATTCCCTCATGGCTGACCACAGTTCAAGTACTGGTCCCAGCAACTTGAAAATGACAACAAATAAATAAAGAAAGAAATGTTTTTAAAAAATAGAATTATTGGAACCAGCAGTTAGTGTAATGGCTATGTCGCTGGACTCCCACGTAGTCGACCACGGTTCGAGTCCCGGACACGGTGGCTTAAACTCACACCAGGCGCATGTGTATGTGTGCCCAAAGTCCCGAGAGGAGAATGGAGGAGAAGGGATTGCGGCGTGGCCATCCCCCCCGGGGGCTGCTTTCATGC
>NW_006159731.1:1003789-1007009 GCF_000334495.1 Tupaia belangeri chinensis | reverse complement strand
GGAGAACACGCCCACTAAAAAAAAAAAAAAAAAAAAAAAAAAAAAAAAAAAAAAAAAAAAAACTCTCAAAAAAAAGAAAAAAAATAGAATTATTTAATTTACATATTTATTTTAATTTGCCATAGGGCACATACACTCACCAGAGAGAGAGAGAGAGTGAGAAAAACAGCTGGTCCAGGACTCAAATTGTGGTAGGCTCGGTGGGAGTCCATTACCCCAACCACCACGCCACTTGCTGGCCGCAACCCCTGGTGATTTTAGTTGCACAATTGAGCATAGAATGGTGATTGATGAAGGCATAAAGGCATTATAGCAGAACTCTCCTGGAGTGTGGAGTGGACCCTTGAAAGATTAATCTTGAGTCCATGCTAACTGTTGTGCACACACACACACACACACACACGAGTCTTATTAAACTACTACCAGAAAACTCTAAAACAAAGTAAGTTTATTATTTTATTAAAAACAAACTTATTTTGTTTTAGGGCTGAAAGGGGAAGAATGTGCCCTTTTTAAGAGTCAGCCCATTCAATGGTTCACTTAACTAAGGACATGGATCCCTTCTTTCTTTCATTTAAAAAATTTTATTATTATCATTTTTAATTTGCTATAGGCACATGCACTCACCAGAAAGAGATGAGAGAGAGAGAAGGCGAGAAAACAAGCCGCCAGGTCTGGGACTTGAAACATGGTCAGCCAAGTGGGAATCCAGCACCTTAATCACTATGCCACCTGCTGGCCCCAGGGTCTCTTATTTCTTGGGACCAGTGTCCAATCCAGGACAAGACAAAGACTGTTAGCACTGCTCAACCAGCGAAGACAAGCACTAAATCAGTGTAAAGATGATGGATCCACCTTAGGAATAACCCAGCTTCTGAGTATCTCGGGTAGTAGAAACAGTGTGGTTCACAGCATGTTCTGTCACGGCCTGATCAGAATCACCTGAAGAACGAAAAAGACTAGAGCTCCTTGGTCCCACTCCAGATCTGCCACATTAGAGCCTGTGTCTCTTAACCTAACACTATTGGGACCCAGAAATCAAAATATATTTTTTCATTTGGGGCAGGCAGGACTTAACCTACAGTTGGCTGTGTGTACTCCAGCTCATTTAACTGCTAAGCTAAGGAGCCAACCTCAGTAAACCAAAATTCTAACAGGCTCTCAGCCATCCTTCGGTGTCCTGAACATAGAGAATTACTCGACTAGGATATCTACCTGGATTGCAGCAAAACAAGGATGCAGAGCCAAATTACTGAGTGTTTGATGGTTAAGCCAAACTGCTTTTAAGAAAAAAAATTTTTAATTGCCAGGGGGCATGGGCAGTCCTCAGAGAGAGACAGAAAAAAATGGAGGATGGCAGGAGATACATCCCCCTCTAGGGCATGGTCGCATGGCAATCATGTCTCCATTTCTCCATCCTTGGGATTTGGGGCATACACGAATATGTGCCTACTGTGTTTTTCAAACCAGCAGGACCGAGATTCAATCGGTGTCAGTCATATGGGATCCAGACCCTTTCATTATTAGGCTATGGGGCCAGTTCCTAAATTGCTTTTTGCCTAATACACTGGCTCTTTATTTATGTATCATTATTGTTTGATTACAGTGACTTTTGTCCAATTTTAGATCGTTATTGTTGAGGCTTTGTCCTGGGTGCCACATGTTGACCTATTGTGAGGAATGAGAGATTGAGAGAAAGAAAGGAATACATCAGAGGAGGGCTTAACACATTAGGGAGCGCCCCATAGCTGGTTCATTAAGTTCATATCCCATCTGCCTGTCAACATTTTTTTTTAGAATTTTGAGTTAAATTCTCTGGTGTGCTCTGAAACAAAGATAGGACATCTGTAGCTTCCTAATGAATTTCTCTGTTCTATAGTATAACCACTGAGTGACTGGCACTAAGTTCTCTGTGTATGAGATGGCCTGGGAACAAAACGGCAGTTAAAGAATTGCATAGATATTCTGAGTACACTAAAGGAATATAATTACTTTTCTGGAACAGATAACCATCATTGTATGTGCCACATAGTAATGCTTTGCAATAACCAGCAAGGGTTAATGAGATGGTTGACATCTTTCCCCTTGGAAAGTGAGTTTAAAAAAAAAAAAACAACTCAAGTCACAAACAAAATAATGAAATATCTTAACTCCCTCTTTAGTAGTCTCAACTATGTCTTACAAAATAATGGTAATGCTTAGAATGATGGGGAGAAAAATACAAGTTCTGTCTTCTGGTATGGGGAATAAAGCATTGTAATGAAAATATGTTTTTGAAATAAACAATAAAGAAAATGGACCTGAAAGTGTGCAGAATGAAAATGGATTTGCTTAGTCTCTTTTGAAATCATTGAGACCAGAACTACTAGGGTGAAATTCATTATGCATGTTTTGTAAAATGCCACCACTTATCAGAGAATCAATGGGAGAATTCGCTTGTGCTGGGAACCTTTATTCCCAGAAGTCGCGCTGACAACTGACAATGCATCTTACCCACCCTTTTTCCAAACAAGACTTCACTTTCCTTGTTGAAGAATTCCCATCTTCTGGGACCAGCAGTTAGCGTAATGGCTATGTCTCTGGACTCCCACGTAGTTGACCGTGGTTTGAGTCCTGGACCCGGAGGCTTAAACTCACGCCGGGCATGTGTGTGTGTGTGTGTGTGTGTGTGTGTGTGTGCGCCCAAGATCCCAAGAAGAGAATGGAGGAGAAGGGATTGTGGCGTGGCCATCCCCCTGGGGGGTGATTTCCTGCTTTCTGTCTCTCTGACTCTCTCTGTCTGTCTGGCCGAGCGCATGTGCCTATAGCAAAAACCTCTCCAAAAAAAAAAGAATTCCCATCTTCTGATGGCATAGACAAGTCTGAAGCTTGGTGACGTATTGAGGGGTAAAATGTCATGAGATCTACAACTTACTTTCAAAGAGGACAAACAAATAATTTCTAAAAAGAGAAAAAGCAAACATGGCAAAATATTAATCCCTGTTGAATCAAAGAAGAAGGTATATGAGTATTCATTAAATTATTCTTGCAACTTTCCCAAATGGTTGGAAATTTTCATAATAAAAATTAGGCAGTAAAGAATGCAAGACTGGAGTTCTCTTTCCCACTATACACGATGGCAGGCGATAAAGCTGCAAAGCAGGATACTAAGGAGAAGAAACCTGAAGCCAAGAAGGCTGATGCCAGTGGCAAGGTTAAAAAGGATGACCCCAAGGCTAAA
>NW_006159731.1:998572-1003572 GCF_000334495.1 Tupaia belangeri chinensis | reverse complement strand
TACTTGTGACTGGACCACTGGTTCTCAATCGAGTTCCACTGCGTAGAACACACCAGAAATTTGTCATTGCCACCTCCACAAAAATTGATATTAGCAAAGTAAAAATCCCAAAGCACCTCACTGATGCTTACTTCAAGAAAAAGAAACTGCGGAAGCCCAGACACCAGGAAGGTGAGATCTTCAACACAGAGAAGGAGAAATAGGAGATTTCAGAGCAGCACAAGATTGATCAGAAAGCTGTGGATTCGCAAATTTTGCCAAAAATCAAAGCTGTTCCTCAGCTCCAGGGCTACCTGCAATCCATGTTTGCCCTTACAAATGGAGTCTATCCTCACAAATTGGTGTTCTAGATTTTTTTGCCAAGAACCTAATTAAATAACTGATCATAAAAAAAAAAAAAAAAGAATGCAAGACTGAACTATTTAAGGTCCATGAAAATATTTTGTTACTCTAGAAACCCCTGACATCATGCCCAAGCCCTTTTGCCTGGTTTAAGGTATAATTCCAGGTTTATAGCTCAGTGTGGCATGCCGAAGAAGGAAGTGAAACCTGAAACTGCCCTACCCACTGTAATTCTCTTGATCCTGAACGTATTCCCCTCCAGATGTATGATTCGTATGTTATAGATGTTACCATTGTTTTCTGCCTTCGGGCCTATCCTCTTTCTATGGTTGGCTGAAAAATGAAATGTTACAGTGTGGAAATCAAAATGAGAGCTTCTACAGAGAAAAAGATTTACATAGTCTTGAAACCAAAGAGATTGTAAAACAGGAAGAGGTCTCTAAATGAACTTGAGTCCAAGAGTAAAATTTTATTTATCAAAATAAGTGCCAAGGTGAATTTACTCATGGAGTGAATTCATCAGGATTTTCCCCTGCAAATTTTTTGTTTGTTTGTTGTTTTAGAGAGAGAGATTTTTGCTCTAGGGAGCGTGTGCTTGCCAGAGAGACAGGGAGACAGAAAGTGAGAAATCACCTCCCAAGGGGGATGGCCACACCACAATCCCTTTTCCTCCAGTCTTCTCTTGGGATTTTGGGCACACAAGCACATGCTCCTGGTGTGAGTGTACCTCTAGGTCCGGGACTCGAACTGCAGTCGACTACTTGGGAGTCCAGCAATGTAACCATTATGCCATCTGCTGCCCCATAGGTGTTTTTTTTTTTTTTTTTAATTTTAAGAGAAAAAGGAAAGTCCACAGATGTTTTTATGTTACGTGTTTTTATTTGCTTATGTATGAGTAAGACTTAGGTTTCTTTTTTATAAGGAGAAGTTCATCTGATAGTCCTTTTTCCTATTTCTTTGATCATCTTTCTTCTCCAGCATCCATTACTTCTATCTCAGTTTCTCAGACCTGAAGTATGACCCTGGGCAAAAGATCACATCCCCCCCATTCTGTCTGCAGAATGAGAAGGAGGGCTAAAGTATCTCACAATCCTCCCAAACCTGGTATGAGTGCAACCTCAATTGTCTTTGCCAGTGAATTGTTTTGTTTACTCTCCTCACCCCTGTCCCTCCCACCCCTGCTGGGAATCCACCAGTAATCTCTCCAACCAATATTTGTAACTGCATTTATTTATTTATTTGTTTGTTTATTTATTTATTTATTTTAATCTGACCAGAGAGGGACAGAGAGAGAGAGAGCAAGGGAAAGTGAGAAAGCAAGTCACCCGGCCCGGGATCGAACCGTAGTCGACCATGTGGGTTTCCAGCGCCCATAATCACCATGCCACCTGCTGGCCTCTCCAACCAATAATTTAAATACCCTCTTCTCTGAAACAGAGACAATAATATTATCTATCCTCTTTCTCTCTAACTTTCTCTTTCTCTCTCCCTTTCCTACCAGCTCCCATTTCTGTAAATCCAACAAATGTCCACATTCCAAGTTTCTAATATTAGCCCTTAGGCTACCTGACCTATTAGCCCTTTCACAACTGGCCCCCCTCTGCACCTGCTGTACCCCTCAGAGTGCTACATTCCATGGAAACCAGAAACTCTTAAAATGCGCATGGTAAATATTGGTTTCCATTGTCCTAAGGATTCAAGTGTATGGCAGGGGACATGTCTATTGCACCTCCTCTGCTGACCCCGTTAGGTACAGCCCCATGACTTCCCAGTCACCAAATATTTCCATCTACCTCACCCTGAGCATCTGGCTCCAGATACGAACTAGACACAGAAACGTGGCAGTTTTCTAAAGCACCTTCAGGATGACAGGTATTGTGAATGCTCATCTGCTGCTACTATTATTAGAAGCACTTCATATTGACTAAGCTGTTACTGAGAATCAAGTGGACTCAGGCTTGTGGAGTCTGAGCAGTGAACACATGACACACGGCTTCTGGAGCAGGCTGGGTGATGTGCGGCTTTATTCGGCACCACACCTCAAATGCTCAGCCAGGCAACCTGTGTTAAGGGCGCTCTCCAAGTAGCAGCAAGGCAGTTCTGATGTTTGAATGACTCTTTTGAATGGACCTACCATAGCCTACCTAACCTCATGGATGGGCAGACTGACAGCATAACGCCAGAGAGAGGGGCATGAAGCACTGGAGAGGAAGCAAGGAGACTGACAGATGTTCACAGAGTGGAAAGATGGTCACCTTGTCCCTTTGTGCCTCTGTGTCCCTGTGAAGTCCAGGGACAAGAATGCCACTTGTTTTGTTGGCAAGTGCACAGAACTCCGAAAGTTGCCAAAGGCCAGGTGGTGGGGCATGAGGAAAAGTAACGTTGTGTGAGGCTGACCTGCATGATTTCCTGTTCTAGGTTTGTATCTGGAGACCTCCTCCCTTGAGTATGCTGGGCACATGTGTGCCTGTGGTCTGGAGCAGCTGAGACTACGGGTAGATCACAGCATTGAGACCCAGTTGGGGTTATGGTTGCACTCTCTTTCTCTCTCTATCTCTTTCTCTTGCTCATGAAAGAAGAAAAGGGATTTTTTTTTTGAGAAGTTTTTGCTATAGGGCACGTGCGCTCGCCAGAAAGACAGAGAGAGACAGAGAGACAGAAAGCGAGAAATCACCCCCTAGGGGGAATGGCCACGCCGCAATCCCTTCTCCTCCATTCTCCTCTCGGGATCTTGGGCACACACGCACACATGCCCGGCAGTTTAAGCCACCAGGTCCGGAACTCAAACCGCAGTCGGCTACATGGGAGTTCAGCGACATAGCCATTACACTAACTGCTGGTCCCAAGAAAAGTTTAAATAATAAATAAATAAATAAATAAATAAACTCCAGAAGATGCTCGAGTACAAATACAAATTAACCTTAGACTCTCTTATAGATGACAGAGATGTGTCATTTATGTCTCTTATTAATGCAAACATCATTTCCTGATGATCTAACTAGTCATCAGAGTGGTGTAAGCACAGCTAATTTGTGTGGCTGCCCCTCAAATAGAGTCCTAAGACAGAGCCAGAGAAGCGAGACTACTAGTTCACTTTTATGAACTCTATCTGCTTGGAGCTGGAGAGAGCTGACGAAGTCTAGAAGAAGACCCCATCACATTCCAGCCCAAACACCTGATGACAGTCTACTAGCATTGCACCAGCAGTGATGTCTTGGCGGTGCTGGCCACTTAGGCTGGAGTTGACTCAGGGACACTCCCTGCACCCCATGGAGACATAGCAACACCGAGGGCCAAAAGCACACCCAAGTGGGATGTCTAGATCAATATGGCTTCTCTAGAGAATAAATAGAATAAACAGTAAATCATAATGTGAAACCTGTGATGAAAGCCAGGAACAATAGAAGGAACATTCTCAGACTCAGAGAATTCACAGGCTCCTGTGATTCATTTAAAAACATTTAATGGAAGGAAATAATAGTACAAACGTGTAATCATGTACATATAAGATGTTAGGGCTTTTTACAGTCGGAAAGTAAAACAGAAAAGAAATAAGTGTCCGCCGGTAGGGAATCTATAGATCCCCAAGTCATTTACATAAAATGGTACAGTATTTGCAAATAACTTACACAGACCCTGCTATAACTTATCTCTAGATTATTACAATACTTAGCATAATGTAAATGCTATGTAAATAGTTGTTATGCTGCATTTTTTAATTCATATTTTATTGCTATACTGTTGTTTCTCATTGAGCTTAGTTTTTGAATTCTTTCAACGTGCTATTGGTTGAAACTGTGGATGTGGGACTCACAGATGGATAGGGCCAACTGTATTCTAAAATGTTAGCAGTGCGTATTTGAGATATAGAATTACAGATGACTTTTTACTTTATTCTCTTTTAAAAATAATTATTTAATTTTTCTTTGGTTATTATCTATTTATTTTAAAATTGACCAGAGAGAGACAGAGAGAAAGGGAAAGTGAAAAGGCAAGTCACCAGGTACGGGACTCAACCATGGTAAGCCATATGGAAGTCCAGTGCCTTAACTGCCACACCACCTGCTGGCCCTGATTTTCACTTTAATCTTTACATTTTTCTATATTAGCACATTTTTTTTTACAATAGCATGTATTGCTTTTTTTTTTTTACCAAAATCAAGTTATTTGATCTTAAAATTTTATTAAGAGTTATTAATGGTCTCATAAAATTATCATTATATAACCTTGGATTAAAAGGAGTAATAGGGGCCAACAGGTCACATGGTGGTTAGGGGTGCTGGACTCCCACATGGCCAACTGCAGTTCAAGTCCCAGACCTGGCAGCTTTCTCTCTTTCTCTCTCTCTCTCTCTGTCGTGAGCATGTGTACCCTATATAGCAAATTAAATATAATAATAAATAAAACAAAATAAATATTTTTAAAAACATAAAATACCTGAATGTACTAATGACAGTTGAAGTTTGCAAACAACTACCTTGAGTTATCTGCTTATGAAAAAATGTGTTTACTTATCTATTTTTTGTGCAGACTGAAAACTGTAGATGGAGAGGATTGAGCTGATCACGTTCATTAATCCATGACGTCATTGGCCCCTCCTGCAATGCATATATATATATATATATATATATATATATATATATACACATGTATTTATA
>NW_006159731.1:988095-998525 GCF_000334495.1 Tupaia belangeri chinensis | reverse complement strand
AGTTAACAGTGGCCAGCAGGTGGCATGGTGGTTAAGGCACTGGATTCTAACAGAGCTGAGTACAGTTTGAGTCCAGACCTGATGGCTTGAAAATCATGCTGAGTGTATGTATGTGCACGCGTGCCCAAAATCCCTGGAGGAGAGTGGAGGGGAAGGAATTGTGGCATGGCCATCCTCTTGGGACAAGGGGGGTGGCTTCTCACTTTTCCTCTCACTCACTATCTCTCTCCAGCAAGCACATGTGCCCTATGGAAAAAATTTTTAAAAAGGGAGTAATAAAAAATTATAAAGCATATACACAATATATTCTAAAACATAAAAATGCATAAAGTTCTAGGAAGAATCATAAAAATGTTAACAATGGCATTTTTATATTTTATAAACATCCTAATTTTTTTACAATGAAAAAAATTAATAATTAGAAAAAAAAACATAAAAAACTGAAAGTAAAAAAGATTTTTTAGCAACTAGCAGATGGTGTAGTGTTTACACCATTGGACTCCCCCACATGGGTGACTGCAGTTTGAGTCCTGGACCTGGTTGCTTAAAACTCACGCTGGGCATTCATACATGCATGCCCATGACCCCGTGAGGAGAATGGAGGAGAAGGGATTTCAGCATGGACATCCTCACTGAGGAATGGATTCTCACTTTCCCTCTCACTGTCTCTGTCTCTTTCTCTCTGGCAAGCACATGCAACCTAAGGCAAAAACCTCTAAAAAAAAAAATTTTTTTTAAAGTGACATTTAAAGGACGACTGAGCATTACTGATCTGAAAGACACCCCAGAACAAGCAGTAATAATGGGCTGCACACTGAGAATGATTAACTCATTTCACCGCACCTGAAGCCTAATGACAGGAAAATATTTTTTTGCTAAAAAAAAAGATAAACTGGTTTGTCTACTTATGCAGAGGCATTTAGAAAATGTCATTAATGTGGATGTGAGGAAAATTACAGTGAAAGTTCCACATCCTCCAATATAATTTAGCAGAAACCCTGTATTTTGGAATTGTTGGACACTGCCTAGGTAACATTAAGGCCTCCACATATAGATTGGTTTATTAGATCTATATTCAATTGATTGGTACTCCAAATGCAGGAGTGATTGGTGGATGCCCCTTAACCTCCAACAGAATGATCTCAGAGAAAGGCCAGACTAGAGTGTAGTAATAAAGACACTCAGGGCACAAATTTAAGAAGGTACTGTTTTTTGTTTTTGTTTTTTAAAACTTTATTTTATTTAATTGTTTTAACTTGTTATTATTCGTATTTAATTTGACCAGAGTGAGACAGAGAAAGTAAGAAAGTAAACCATCGGGTCCAGGACTCAAACCACAGTCAGCCGTGTGGGAGTCCTTTGCCCTAACCACCACACCACCTGCTGGAGCTAGGAGGCACTGTTTGGTAAGGCAAATCATGCATTTTTGAGATTCTAGGAGTAAATGGCTCCTTTAATTTTCACCCTAGGTACCACTCTTGCCTCACCCTGGTCCCAACACTGTCTTAGAGAATTAGCCTCAACCTTCATAATCAAAATAGAAATACTTTCCAATTTTGGTACTTAGCTAGGGTACTGATGGTGTCTTAACCAGAGCCCCCAGAAACAAGAAGCCTGAGGCAGAGGGTTTATGTGTGGGTGCCTTCCCAGGGAGCAGAAATGAACCTCCACAGCAGAAAAGCAGGTAAAGAGAGAACCGGTACCAAGATGATTTATCAAGCTAATCACCAAGTCCCACCAATTACCAAAACTGTGAGATTGTGCCCCAAAGAAAACCATGAAAACGGTATCTCACCACTATTTTGAGGAAGGAAGGGAAAGGTAGGAAGAATTTACCCATCGAATCCCATCTTTCCTTGGTCAAAAGTTTTCCCACGTGGAGCATGAATTCCCCACAATACCAGATTATTCTTGAGCAATACTTCCCTTAGACCCAGACAAGATGGACTCATGCTCTGGAATCATATGTTAGCCTGGTCCTGTGTATCACGAACTCTGCATATCATATGTGTATACACACACACACACACACACACACACATTAAAGAGCATGTCTGCCACCTAGGACCTGCGCTTAGCACTGGCATAGCCCAGCCTCGAACCCTACACATCTGCTCCTGGGACTTACACTATTCATCCCCTGGGGGAATCTATCTATATATGTCTGGCCCTATATTCTCCCAACAAAAGGCAATTATGTCAAAATGCTATGAATTTCTAGTATTGGCTGTTCCATTGCCAATACTAGAAATCAATACTTTTTGGGAGTTTAGGGCAGATTTGGGCAGCAGAAGTGCTTAGGTAAGAAAAGGGACACATTTGTTACCTTGTCAAATCTTTCTCAGAGAGCATGAAAGCAAGCAATTCTTGTATCATATTCTCATATCTTGTATCAAGCATTCTTGGGAATTAGGGTTTTTTTTTTTTATTCCAATTCATGGTACTGTAGGAACTGACAAATGAATGTATTCACAGCAGTTGCATGTGGAGACAGAAGAACATTTTATAACATCAAACCATGGAAGTGCCATTTTACTCTTTAGTTATTGTTCCTCAGCTCCCAAACCACCTTCTGTATTTTGCTCTTGTGAAGTAGTTGCTGGGAGTCTGCAAACAATATTTTGCTTTCTGCCAAGAGAGGTTCTAGAGGGAGATTGCAAGACAAAAGGAAGGGTCATGCTCCACCTCTAGTTTACAGGATGTTCCTGTCAGCATCATCTTCAAGTAGCCCTTCAGTGTGCTGGTTCAGTGTTCAGTTATTTGGCAGCCTCCGAGAACTAGCATCATGGCCTCCCCTTGGAGATGCCAGTGTTAGCCAGACATTTCCTCCAATTCAAAGTCTGTGCCCAGTTCTTCAGGACCCCTGCTCTAAGCTTCTAGTTTTCTTCTTTGTTCTCCCAGCCCTAGATGTGGTCATTTCCACTGATAGTATCTTCATTCACTTTTATGTCATTTTTTCACTTTCTTAGTCCTCTCTTAACTGTTTAACCAATTCCTTAGTTTTTGCTATGAAAGCAACTGGTGTGGTTTGTATTTTCCTAACTGGCTGTGACTAATATAATAATTCTCTATCATACAACTAGATGGACATTTAGTGCCAGAATTGTGAATGGATTATCAATTTACTTAATAATACTAGTTAAATTTTTGAAAAATTAAAAAATGTTCAATTTCATTTAAGTACTTTAGTTTAAACTTTTGATATTGATGAGTTATAGTTTTTATTAGGCCTTCTAGTTTTAATAAATGATCTTGAATACTTTAGAAGAAAAATACCATATTTTAAAAACATACTGTAAGGGGGCCAGTAGGGGGTTGGTGGTTGAGAGCTCTAGACTCCCACATGGCCAACCACAGTTCAAGTCCCGGACCTGGCAGCTTGCTTTCTCACTTTCTCTCACTCTGATTTTCTCTGGTTAAATTAAAATAAATAAATAAATGAAGTTAAATAAAATAATTGTTTAGAAAAACATATTGTAGGAAGATTTATTTAAAGAAATTGACTCTAGTGATTATGGGGGGCTGCTAAGTCTGAAATCTGTAGGGCAAGCCCATAAGGCTAAACATGTTTATGAGGTATACTGTGGTTTTCCAGCATATGAATACAATGTGTAATAATCAAATCAGTGTAATTAATTTATTTATATTAGGCAGAAATTGACCTTGCAATCTTGAGGCAGAATTTTTGTCTGAAAAGCTCAATTTTCACTCTTAAGGCCATTCAACTGATAGAATGAGATTCACTGCCTTTATTATATAAATATTCCATTAAACTGTTTTTTTTTTTTTAGAGGTTTTTGCTATAGGGTGCATGCACTCGCCAGAAAGACAGAGAGTGACAGAGAGATAGAAAGCAAGAAATCACCCCCCGGGGGGATGGCCACACTGCAATCCCTTCCTCCTCCATTCTCCTCTCGGGATCTTGGGCACGCACGCACACACACTCGGCATGAGTTTAAGCCACCAGGTCCAGGACTCGAACCATGGTTAACTACATGGGAATCCAGCAACATAGCCATTATGCTAGCTGCTGGTCCCTAAACTTTTGAATTCATTAAAAAAAAAAGAAAGAAAAAAAAATCTGTGTTAGTTAGAGCAAAATGAAACACTTATCTTTTCACTTTCTTTGGGTAATTTTGCCTTATATGGGAACAGACCATATGTAGAGAACCTCATCAATTGTTTTTTATCACCTCCAAGTGTGCATTTAATTTTCCTTCTCTATCGTCTTAAAGAAATATCCTGCCAGATAGATGGGCTGGCCTCATAGCCTAGTGGTTATGGAAGTCAGATGCCACATGGCTGACTGTAGTTAGAACCCTGGCCACGGCAACTTGAAAAACATTCTAGGTGTATGTGCTTGCATATCCCCAAATTTGGATGGGATGGAGAAACAAAGAAGAAATTGCAGTGTAACCATGCCTCTTTAATGGCGGATGCTTTCTGCCTTAACCTCTCTGACTGTTTTTGTGCCTCTTTCTGGTGAATACACTCATCTGCTGGTAATTAAAAAAAAAAAAAAAAAAAAAGGCAAAAGAAACATTCTGCCTGTTTTCCAAAAGTATATCTTCTACTTGGGTCTTTTGTTTGATTTCCTTCTTTCTGATGCAACTTTGCTCTATTCATTCTGGCCTATCTCTTGTGCATTCGTCTCTTCTTTCATGGGGTTCTTGTCTGAGGGCTAATGATGTTGAGCATCTTTTTATATACTTACTGGCCATATCTTCTTTGGAGAGCTGCGTATTCAAATGCCTTATCCATTATTAAAATGATGTTGTCAGCACCAGCAGATGGTGTAATGGGTACAGTATATTCCTGTCAGTATCACTAGATTCCCACGTAGTCGACCGCGGTTCGCGTCTCGGACCCGGTGGCTTAAATCTCACGCCGGGCGCGTGTGCGTGCGTGCCCAAGATCCCGAGAGGAGAATGGAGGAGAAGGGATTGTGGCATGGCCATCCCCTCTGGGAGTATGATTTCTCACTTTCCACTTCTCTGTCTCTCTCTGTCTCTCTGGTGAGTGCACACCACCGACCTATGGCAAAAATCTCTCTTAAAAAAGAAAAGATAAGAAAAGAAAAGAAGAGAAAATGATGTTGTCTTTTCATTTTTTGAATTGTAAGGATTCTTTTTATACTCTAAACACAAGCCCCTTATTAGATATATGATTTGCAAATATTTGCTTCCATTCTGTGGGTTGTCTTTTCACTTTATTGATGATATCATTTGTGATACAAAAGTTTTTAATTTCATGAAATCAGATTTAGTTGAATAAAATATATTTTTTATTCTGCTGTATAATAATATCTAAGAAGGCTTTGCCAAGTCTAAGTTTATGAAGATTTACTCCTGTATGTTCTTCTAAGAGTGCTATAGTTTTTAGCTTTTACATTTGATCCACTTTTAAAAATATTTTGATTGAGGGACCAGCAGTTAGCGTAATGGCTATGTTGCTGGACTCCCACGTAGTCGACCACAGTTTGTGTCCCAGACCCGGTGGCTTAAAACTCACGCTGGGCACATGTGCATGTGTGCCCAAGATCCCAAGAGGAGAATTGAGGAGAAGGGACTGCGGCGTGACCATCCCCCCGGGCGGTGATTTCTCGCTTTCTGTCTCTTTGTCTCTGTCTGTCTGGTGAGCGCACGTGCTCTATGGCAAAAACCTCTCCAAAAAAATTCTTTTTGATTGATACATAATAATTGTACATATGTATGGGGTACAGTATGTTTTTTTAGTATGTGAATACAATATGCAATAATTTAACTGGGGCAATTAGCACATTCTTCATTTCAAATGTTTATCATTTAGTTTGTATTAGGAACATTCAAAATCTTCTTTTAGGTTTTCTTTTTGTTTTGGGGGTTCTTTTCTGAGAGATTCTTGCCATAGGGCATGTGTGCTCACCAGAGAGACAGAGAGTGAGAAATTACCCCCTGGGGAGATAACCACGCCACAGTCCTTTCTCCTCCATTCTCCTCTCGAGATTTTGGGCACACACACACACACACGTTTAGCGAAAGTTTCAAGCTGCCGGTTCCAAGACTCGAACCCTGGTTCCAAGACTTGACTATGTGGAAATCTAGTGACATAGCCATTACACCATCCACAGGCCCCTCTTTTAACTGTTTTTTTATTTTTTTGAGCTACAACGTCCACAGTTGTTTTGATATATACAGTAAATTATTACTAATTATAGTTACCCTACTATGCTATACAACATGAGAATCTATTCCTCTTATCTTTCTGTTAGCTGACATCTGTCCATCTACCCTTTTCCTTGCTCTTCCCCATCTTTAGTAGCCACTATTTTACTATCTACTTCTATGAAGACAACTTTTTTTTTTAATTTTCTACATTAATTCACTATACACCATCACAACACACCAATGAATTTTCCATCCAAAATACACTGTGCATTGGTTCAATCAAGCACATCAACATACATGTTCTCAGCAAATAATTTTCCAATTCTTACATCCTGCATACCTTGCCCTTTGTCTTGCCATCCCTGATTCCCCATCCCCCACCCTCTGCTATGTCCCATCTTCCTCCTCCATTGTCCCTGGCATCCATGGTTGCCCTCCATGCCTTCCGCCCCCCCTCCCATTATGAAGACAACTTTTTAAGTTTCCACATATGCATGAGAATATGGAATTTTTCTTTTTGTGCATAGCTCATTCATTTAACCTTATGTCTTCCAGGTTCATCTATGTTGCATCAAAATCTCTTTCTCTCTCTCTTTGTCTCA
This sequence comes from Tupaia belangeri chinensis, assembly GCF_000334495.1. NCBI lineage: Eukaryota > Metazoa > Chordata > Mammalia > Scandentia > Tupaiidae > Tupaia > Tupaia belangeri. The sequence goes on along the minus strand of NW_006159731.1, from coordinate 991,777 downwards.
GTCTCACGTTAGTTTGCGATAGGGTGCGTGCACATGCCAGAGAGAGAGAGAGAGAGAGAAAGTGAGAAATCACCCTCAGGGGTGATGGTCACATCACAATCCCTTCTCCTCCCTTCTCTCCTTGGGATTCTGGGCACAAATGCACATGTACCTTGCATGTTTTCCAAACCATCGAGCCTAGAACTTGAACCACAAAGTAGGCCATGTGGGATCCAGCTGCCTTAACCACCACACTACTGGCTGGCCACAGAATTCCGTTTTTTGAATGACTGAAGAGCATTCTATTGTCATATAGGGGGCCAACAGGTGATGTGGTGGTAAAGGGTATTGGACATCCACATAGCTGATTGTGGTTGGAGTCCAATGCCTGGCCGCTTGCTTTCTCACTTTCTTTCTCTCTCACCCTCTCTTTCACTCTGTCCGTCTCTGGTCACATTAAAAAATAAGTCAATAAATAAATAAAGTTAAATAAAAGAATTCAAGAAAATATTCTATTGTCATAAATTTACCACATTTTCTTTATCCATTTGTCTGTTGATGAATTTCAGGTTAATTTCACATCTTGGGTATTATGAATAATGCTGCAATAAATGTGGAAGTACATGGGGCCGGCAGATGGTGTAGGTTAAGGTGCTGGACTCTCACATAACTAATCATGGTTTGAGTCAAGTACCTGGCAGCTTGCTTTCTCACTTTTCTTTTTCTCTCTGGTGAGCATACGTGATCTGTAGCAGATCAATAAATAAATAAATAAAGTAAATTAAATATAATAAATAAATGATTTACTTATTTAAATATTTATTTATTTATTTATTTATTTTTAATTTGACCAGAGAGACAGAGGGAGAGAAAGTAAGAAAGCATGCCACCAGGTCCAGGACTCGAACCACAGCCAGACATGTAGGAATCTGGTGCCTCAACCACCATGCCACTTGCTGACCCTAATAAATAATTTTTAAAAAAGAAACATGCGAGTACAGATACCTTTTCAACATACTGATCTCTCTCTTTTTTTTTTGGTCTTGCTATAGGAAGCATGTGCTCTCTGGAGAGAGACAGAGACAGAGAGAGTGAGAAATCACTGTCCGGGGGGGATAGCCATGCTGCAATCCCTTCTCCTCCATTCTCTTCCTGGGATTTTAGGCATGCATACACATACATCCAGCATGATTTTCGAGCCTCCAAGTTCAAGACTAGAACCACAGTTGGACATGTGGGAGCCCAGACGTCCTTTTCTTTGGAGATATGCCTAGTAGTGGGATTGCTGGATGTGATCCATTTGTTACTAATATGGTAAGAGAGCAGCTTTCTTTTACATGTGGCTATCCAGTTGTTTCACCATTTGTTGAGGGGAAAAAAGAAAAAAAAAAAGAAAAAGCCCTTTTCCCTCTTTCTATTACCTTGGCATCCTTTGCAAACCAATTGACCACAAATGGAAAGACTGTGTTTTTGAGATTTTGATTATCTTGTTTCATGTTATCTACTTGTCTATCCTTAGGCTATTGCCACACTGTCCTGGTTTCTTATAGCTTTGTAGTAAGTTTTAATATCTAAAAACATAGGAACCAGCAGTTAGTGTAATGGCTATATCGCTGGACTCCCACATAGTAGACCGCGGTTCGCGTCCTGGACCCGGTGGCTTAGAACTCACACCGGGCGCGTGTGCATGCGTGCCCAAGATCCCGAGAGGAGAATGGAGGAGAAGGAATTGGGGCGTGACCATCCCCCCTGGGGGGTAATTTCTCGCTTTCTGTCTCTATATCTCTCTCTGCCTGTCTGGCGAGCGCATGCACCCTATAGCGAAAACCTCTCCAAAAAAAGAAAAAAAGAAAAAGAAAAAAAAAAATCTAAAAACATGAATCGTTTCTCTCTTTCTTTATCTCAGGCCAATTACTTAATCTTCTAAGTTTGTTTTCTTATGCTGTTTGATAATGGTAAAGAGGCCCAGCCATGGCGGAGTAGCAGTAGCACGTTTCTCTGCAATGCTGGAAACCATATGGAAGATCGTGGTCTGTTCCCAGGTCAACTTGAATACGGCAGGCAAGTGCATGCATACGCCCACAATCCTGGCTAGCTGGGAAGGCTGGGGACAGAATCGCAACTAGAGATTTTATTAAAGGTGCTTCTCTCTCTCTGCCTCCCTCATGAAATAAATAAAACTTAAAAAAAAAAAAAAATGGTTCAGACAGGGCCCAGCCTGTGGCATGGTGGTTAAGGCACTGGACTCCCACATGCCTGACAGCAATTCAAACCCTAGACCTGACAGCTGGAAAATCACTCCAGGCATATGGGCATACATGCCCAAAATCCTGCGAGGAGAATGGAGGAGAAAGGATTGCAGCATGACCATAACCCCTGGGGGGAGAGGGTGTGTGATTTCTCACTTTCCTTCTCTCTGTCTCTCTCCAGCAAGCACACATGCCCTATGGCAAAAACCTTGAAAAAATACATAAATAAAAAGAGAGAAAAAAATAGTAAAGACAGTAACTCCCTGAGAATATAAAAATAAATTCCCACACTCTCAGAGAAAAAACTGATTGTTCTAGAGTCATGGAAATAAGTAACCACCATTATCACATTTTGACTTTTTTAATCCACCAAGGACAACTTGCTTCAGAGAAGACTTCTGCAAATCAGTCAGTGGCAACTCTTGCTTCTGAAAGCCAGTCAGTTAGGAGCACATTCATTCCACCTGATACAATGGAAAATGGATGGCATAGTGGGTATGTTGCTAGACTCCCAATTAGTCGACCACAGTTCGAGTCCCAGACACGACGGCTTAAAACTCACATCAGGCATGTGTGTGTGTGTGTGTGTGTGTGTGTGTGTGTGTGTGCCCAAAATCCTGAAAGGAGAATAGAGGAGAAGAGATTGGAGTATGGCCATCCCTCGTGGAGAGGGACTTCTCATTTTCTGTCTCTCTATCTCTCTCTGTGTCTCCAGTGAGAGCACTTGCCATATAGCAAAAATCTCTCTAAAAGAAAAGAAAATGGATTCTATTGTCAAATAAGTTTGAGGAAGACTATATATTTTAAAGGAAATAGAAGAGTTCATAGTGCCCCTACTCTAGGTCTGGCTCCCTAGGAAAATTGAGATGGAGGTTTGTGTATAGGAGGTTTGCCGGGTGCACTTTTAGAAATACCATCTACGAGAGAGTGAGGAAAGCAGGACTGGACAGAAGAAATTTAACTCAATGCTCTTGTCACTAGGCCCTTGGCTGATCCCACAGGGAGCCTGGAGCTAGGCTAGCTCCTCACAGTTGGTCTGCACTGAGGTAGGAGGGATCATGCTGCTCTAGTCATTGGATTTAGGCTGTACCAGGAATGAGAAGTGACCAGGGGAATTCAGCTTGCTTCTGATAGGCATCTCCCAGAAAGGGAAATTTTAACTATGAATAGTCCTAACCAAAACCTCCTTCCTTTAGCCAGAGGAATAAGTATCTCGGTCCTGAATGGGGAAATTGGGCAGACTAACATACCCAAGCACCCACTACAGCACAACTGTTCTGACACATCTGACACTAGCTAGGTATCCTAAAATTCAGTTCAATTTTGATCCTAAGTATTGGGAGTTAGCACAAAGGTCTTCACAAGGTTGTCCCCACACTGCAGGCACCAGCTGCAAGTCATGAACTTCACAAGGTCTTTTTTTTTTTTTTTTTTTTTTTTCAGAAAGTGTTTTC